>NW_022900944.1:44318483-44340956 GCF_012274545.1 Fukomys damarensis
CTGCATGAAGCAAAAATTAACAGATGATAGAAAAATCCAGAATCATATTGACCTGTTTTATCACCGTTCTTTGATTACTTCATAGAAAAAAACAGAATAAAGTTTACAAATGCAATAATAACAATGATGTAGAATGAAGAGCTATTTAATTTGCAAGTTGGGATAGGATAGTCTCAAACTTTTTCTGTTAATGTAATTTAAGTTGTTTCAGCTTTTGTGCTAACAACATACCGATTTTAAGCTTGTATGATCAGCCAGTACTTCCAATTTGTCTTGCTTTATGCTCCGTTAAGTTATATTTGCACCATTTGCAGTGGGGAAAGCAGTTTGAAGAGAACTGGTGGTGTGGTCGTTGCCATTGGCACTTTGGATTCTATTTTTCTTGATTAAGATTAATGTCTATATATTTAAATACAGACATTTAGAAATAATTTATAAAAATAATTCCCCAATATCTTTTAAAAATTACATACAATACCTTAGACATCTTTTTTGCCAGTATAGATTGGTTGATCTGTCTTTTAAACAGTTTCATAGTATTCTTAGTATGAATGTTTTATAATTTATTTAGCAATTTACATGTAATTGGATCATTAAATTATTTCTATATTTTCATAATAATAGACAAGGTTGCAATGAGAACATTTTTCCACTTTTTCATAGGCATACAGATTGTTTTCCCCTAGGGGTGGCTTTTAAAAAGTGGAAGGGTAGATGCATTTTACATTTTCTTACATATGTCCTATTGTTCCCAAAAAGCTACTCTAACAGTTTGCCCTCCCATAAATAGAATTCAAGAATAACATCATCTTAAGCATTTTCTTAAGCAGACGGTGAAATACCCATTTCAGTGTGCTTTTTTGTGAATTACTTGTTCATATCTCTTTGCTCACTTTTCTGTGGGGCTATTTGCATTTTTCTTACTTGTGGGAGATTTGAAAATATATATGTTTAGATAATAAACCTGTGTTATATGTGTGGCACATATCTTTGCCATGCCTGCTTCTTGTCCTTAACTTGTTCATTAGAAATGTCTTGGTAGTGGTGTGGTGATGGCATTGCTCTGGCTATCTTGAGCTCTTTCTTCCCGCAACTGCTCACAGAGGTTTCCCTGTCTACATGTGGGCTCCTCTGGGCATCCCTTGCTGCTTTGGACCATGTGTCAAAGGCAAATGCTGGCTCAGATGAGTATTTCTGCAGTGAGTAATATTTCAATCAGAGCAATTGGCTTGACTTCTTCCTGTTGACAGCTGCTAGTTGCTGGCTGCTGGGTAACTTTTACTGTGGAAAGTGACGGTTGCAGATCCCCTTCCCTTCTCTGTGGGGGTGGATGGGCATTGGCCCCAGCTCTGTGTTGCATCTTCAAGCCCTGGGAGATTCTGGCTCTGTGGCCTCCTCGTTAAGCTGACACTGTGCTTATCATCATGGTCTATCCCAGTGAGTACTTCCAGAAGAAATGGACTGTTAGGACTTGGAACCTTGGGGTATCATTTGTGGCTTTTGACCGAGTCTCCTAAATAGTGAGATTTTAAAACTAAGTGATCTTTCCGGAAGGATCTTTACACTGGGCCGTGCTGGGCATGGGAAATTCACATAAAAAATAGTATTTGTTTGAATAGAAAAATGGGATCCATCACAACATCTCAAATACATAATAATTTAGCTCTTCCTAACAATTTAAACACAAGAAATTCACAAACACATTCTCATGATAAAAGTAGAAGTAATCTAGGCATTTCTGCTTTATCACCGGAAGCCTCTCTCCAGATGTGATCGTGGGTGTTCCTGAGACAGTGCCTGTGTTGTGCTTACTGTTCTGTAGCTTCATCTTTCCCTTTGCTCTACAGGCACTCCCATAAGTGACAAAACTTTCCAGGAATAGGCTTGTCCTTTGCCATCAGGTATGTGTTTAATCTGGGGACCAGGTCAGTCCTGAGTGTCACTAGCTATAGCATGCTCCATGTAGGGGAACAGGGTTGGTTTCAACTGCGAAGAGAGGTGGAACGGTGAGGGCCTCCTGGAGCAGCTGACATCTGAAGTGAACCCCGTCATGTGTAAAGGAAGTGGAATGGTAGGCTAGTAACAGACCCCAAAAATATATCCGGGTCCCGAAATCCCAAAACCTGAGAATGTTATTTTATATGGCAAGAGTTGCTTCCAGATGTGACCAGGCTAAGAATCTGAAGATGAGGCTATCCTGGTTATCTGTACTGACCCTGAATGCAATCACCAGTGTCCTAATAAGGAGACAGACAGATTTGAGATAGATAGAAGAAGAAAGCAACATGACCACTGAAGCAAAGGGTCACATTCTGCTTTGAAGATGGAAGAGGGGCCCGGGGCCAAAGAATGCAAAGAGCATTGCTATAGCATCTGGAGAAGGCAAGACATGAATTCTCCGCAGGAGCTCCCCAGGGAGCAGGGCCCTGCTAATACCTTGGCTTTAGCCCAGTGAAATAAGTTTGGACTTCTGACCTCTAGAACTGTAAGAAGATACGTTTGTGTTGCTTTAAGTTGCCAATTGTGTAATAATTCATTAGAGTAGCAAAACGAAGCTAAGAGAAGCTAAGAAGGGACACACCGTAGGAACAGAGGACGATCTTGTAAGCTTGGTGAGAGAGCTGGTCTGATCTCTAAGACATGTGGGAACAAGGTAGAGGGATAGAGCCCAAAAGAGACTGGAGATGTGAGCCAGGGCCAGACCCGCAGGCCTAGCAGGCACACTCAAGAAGTTGACTTGGTACTGAAAGCAGCAGGAAGCCAGAGAAAGGTTTTGAGCATGAGAAAATAGTTTAATAGTGAGGAGATCAGCCCCAGAACTGTCTTGGTCTTAGGAAAGAAGACATAGAATTATGGGCATTTTTAGTCATCCTGCTTTTTAATTCCCCTTCACTAAATTTCCAGACCTCCCAAACAAAGCCGAGTTCCTATCTGTTCTAAAAAGAACTGAGCTTTCCTAAGATAAGACTAGACAACCAAGGCTTCGGGCAGATCATTTATTCCTGGGCTCCAGGTGGTTGTTTGAATGTCAGGGAGAGGAGGGTGCTTACCTGATCTGGCTGTGGTCCAGCACGGGCTAGAAAGAGGATGTAGAGTTGAAAGCACCTTAGCTCATCTAATCCAGACCAATGAGGTCCACAGGCCAGCTGCTGATGGAGCACAAGGGAGCAGACAGACAAGTCCCTGTTCCTGGGGCCCAGAGGGTGGCAATCTATCATGGGTGTTCAGTCTCCTTTTCATGGCTGGGTAATTAATAGAAAAAGCACTTCAGGTATCACTGTTCTATAAGGGTTGCAGTTTTTTCCCCCCAGCTAATTTCCAAATCTCTAAAATGATTAAAGCAGACAGTTGCCCATTCACTCAGTAGGGGAGAAAATAAAGATAGCCTTCAGGGTTAGGTAAAGGAACAAAAATACACCTGAGCAGGAGGCCTGTCAAGGTGATAGGAGATTTTCTCATCTCCCTTTAACAGTGGCTGTCTGTTGGTAGAGACAAGACTGCAGGAGGCAGTAAAGTTTCTATTATGTGGGCTGCTTTTCCTTAGGAGGTAGGAGTCTAGATGAGCAAGTGGAAACAAGCAAGCTGTTACTAGGATGAAGGCGCCAATGAGCTTCCTATGCCTTCAGACTCCTCTATCCCATTTTGCCTTCGGCCACCATATCCCTTGTAAGAAGTCCTCAAGAACAGTGTTGACTACACATGAGCATGTCAAGTTCCCTTCAGAGAGCAGTAGATACAGTTGCTGTTTAGTGTCATGGTGGTGAGTATAGATCATCTGCCCGTGTACAAGCGCACCCCACCCCTGGTAACAGTATGCTGAGTTTTCTTAGGTAACCATAGCATCTGCCACTTTCAACATAGGTGGTTTGTGTGATTGGCCCTACCATCTCTAGGTCTCACTGTGGTACTGTGAGACTAAACCCAGGCCCATCACTGAGACTTAGAGGTTTATTCAAGGATTCATAAATGACTTGAAGTGACCAAAATAAGATCACCCTGAACTTTGGCTGAAACTTTTGCAAACTAAGCTCACATATCTGCTAGGGTTAGTGAACAGATAGGATGTGAATTTGGAATAGTGAGGGCCCATCTTCCTAACAGGGAAAGAACTCAGCGGAGATTGAAACCAAGATCCAAGAAGTGAGGATCTAGATTCTAGATGAATTATCTGAGTACCTGGATCTAGTTGTGCCTGAAACTCAATAGTCTCTGTTTTCTTTAAGCAATTTGAGTTGAATTTCTATCCTTTGCAAGTGAAGGAGACTAATTCCATGTTTACCATAACACTATTGCAATTAATAGATTTAATTTAGCCAGTAACTACTATGTCACAGTCTGTACCAAACACTTTTATTAAACAAAGGAAAGGAAAGAAAAGAAGCTAAATTAAGGACTGACAAGATTTAGTCAGACCTTAGTACCATCCATCTCAGGGCACCTTACTCAGATAGTTCCTGCATATTTCAGACAGCCTTTTATATTTCGGCTTTTATGCAAAATCATGATCTCTGAGATGTTTCTTGGCTCAAAGAGCCTGTAACTCTTATATCCTCAAATGGCTGTGGCTTTGGATCCTCTTCTTTGTACTATCTTGAATCTTACCCTGAGGCAAAGGAAGATGCTTCTTCGGGTGCTCTTGGGTTGTCACTGTCTCTTAAGATGACACGTGGATTATATGGAACCGAGAGCATGCATCGCACCAAGTTTTAGAAATGTGAATGAAGCGGGGAACTGCAAGTTGATATCTCCTTTATGGCAGCTCCCACCACAACTCTTTGGAACTTCAGTTTCCTCCAGTGAAAAAGAAGTGACTTCAGATGTTTGCCTTGCATGTTTTATGGGGTGGCCCTGGAAGTGAGCTCTGGGAAGGTCCCTAAGTTCTCTTAAGGGTTCTCTGGTTTCCTGCCCATTCATCCCCCAAACCCCTGCCTTGTGCTATTTGCTGCTTCAGGGCTGGTCCATGAGAATGGGGTGTCCTCATGCCTTTGATATTCCAGCAGAATCACTGGCGCTCTGGCTGGCTATGTACACCAGAGTGTGCTCATTAAGTTGGCATTTGCAGTTCTTAACAAACACATTAAGGAGATATTCTGAGTGTCACTTGCAGGGCAAAAGAACAAAAATAGATGGGCCATCTGATGCAGGGATATCCTCTCTTAGCTGGTGGGTTTTGTTTGTTTTAACATGAGGCTGAGTCCTCCAGAATGAGTTTGTTCATTACTGCATTTACTGAGTCACTCACTGGGATGAGTGCTGAGAGGGAGGTGAGAGTAACAGTGATGCAGTCTTCTTACCCCAGGTGCTCACCTTCCATGTTAGGGAGAGACATCTGGGGGTATTATCTGGGTGCTAGGACACGGGTCCGAAACCTGTGGCAGGAAGACAGTGAAGGAAGATGGCTATGTCCTGGGGCTCTCTGGGAGGCTTCTAAGGGGAGGTGACATTTGATCTAGGATTTGAAAAATGAGAAACAGAAGAGGGGAGACGGAGGGTACAACTAGGAAGAGGAAAGACTTGCTGTGCAAGTAAGTAAGTTGGGGGTTGGCTGGGTGCTGATGGCCAAAAGCTGGCACATCCCCACTCAGGAGAGCTTTCTGTGGCCTTCAGGCTTATGGCAGTTTTTAACCCCCAAGAAGGCATTTGGTATACTTAAAATGTTTTAAAGAGAGGGAAAATAATGTAAGAGAAGTAAAGAAAGTGAAGGAAGGAATCCACAATTTCTTCACAGCAGAGCACCTTAACTCTGCCCAATATAATCACTTTTAGGATTCTGTTGCCTAAAGCTCAGGACTTTAGGCAATAGACTTTTCAAAGAGCCCCATGTCTGACCTTCTTTTGTTCCAACTGAATCAGAGTTGGGGGTTGATTCCAGTTTCCCAAGAGATTCAGTGATCAGCTAGGGTTGAGAGCCACTGCAGTAGAGCTTCTTGTATGCACCTGGGAGCTTGGTGAATGAAGATGATAGGACATTGTGGGTCGCACTCTGACTGAGTCAGTATTATTTAAAAAAAAAAACATTTTAAATTTTAGATCAGTTTTGGATTTGCAGAAAAATTGCAAAGACAGTACAGTTTCCATAAGCCCCTCATGCAATGTCCCCTATCATTAATATCTATTATCACATTGTTCTGGTATGGTTTTCATAATTAATGAGCCAGTATCGATCGACCCATTATTATTAACTCATTTTCAAACATTTTTACCTTTGTTTTTTACCTAACGCCTTTTCTGTGCCAGGGTCCCATCTAAAATCCCACGTGACAAGTGGTTGTCGTTTCTCCTTGGCTGTGACTATTTGTCAGACTTGCCTGGGTTTTGATGGCCTCGACAGTTTCGAGGGGTACTAGTGAGGAATTTTGAAGAGTGTCCCAGAATTGAGACATGTCTGGTGTTTTCTCATGATCAGACTGGGGTGTGGGATTTGTGGAGGAAGACCACATAGGTAAAGTGCCCTCTCGTTAACATCCTAGCAAGGGCACACACTGCCAACATGCTATATCACCTGCTGTTGACCATGATCTCCTGGGCTAGGTGGTGTTTGCCAGTTTTTTCACTGTACTGTTATTCTTTTACCCTTCCTTTCTGTACTCCTTGAAAGGAATTCATTATGGTCTATTTCCTGGAGGATGGGGTTTCTACATAAATTAGAGCTCCTCTGGATGAGAGTTTTGTATATCTCACTCATTTGTTTATTTAATCATTCCCTTTTTATCAGTATTAACACGTGGCTATTTGTATTATACAAATACAGATATCCAGCAATGCTTAATTTGTATCCAACAGTACTTTATTTTCTTGCTCAAGTTGTGTCAGCTGTGGCCGGTGGGCGCATATTCAGTTGACGCTGGGTTTCTTTGATATGGTTTTAACATTGTGGGCTCTTTGTTTTCAGTACTTTCTATATGGGACTACACGAAGCTCTGGACCCATTTTGTGTACTTCCTGACCCTGTTTTACAATTCATCATTTTCCCAAGGAGCCTGGCACCTCATTTTGGAGAATGGTATTAGAAATTGGGATCTAGGTGCTAGGTGTGCTCATTGCTACTGGGGCTTTGTTGTTTAAGTAGATATGTATTTTTTAAAACTTCAGTTTAATCAGCTTGTCAAGGTATACTTCCAGTGCAATTAAAATGTACCCTGTTTTAAATCTACATCTGGTGAGTTTTGACTATAAATCCATGTTGCCACCATTGTAATCAAGTTAGAAAACCTTCCCGCGTTCACTCTCACACCCCTTCTCACTGCCCCAGGTAGCTGTTAATATGCTTTTAGTCATGATACATTAATTTTGTCTTTTCGAGAGTTTCACATAAATCGAAACACACAGCATCATGTTTATTTCTGAAATCTTGGGCTCAACATAATGCTTGAGATTCATATATGTTGTTTGTATCCATGCTCTGTTGTATGGATGTACCCTACTTTCCTTGTCCATTCATTCACCTATTGAGTTGTTTCCAATTTCTGACTACTGTGAATAACTAGGGCTTCTTTCAGCTAGCAGTTCTGATGACTTTGATGCTTGTGGTCTGAAGAATCCCTGTTAAGAGCAGTAGCAGTGCTATTTTGGAGGAAAGTCCCACGACCTTCGGGTAACCTGTTCCTCTGCTTGGATTCTCCCTTAGTCCCTGATCCTGTACTGAGAGGACACAACTTTTGTCTTCCATCAACCTCTCTGTGATCGAGGTGGTTTCATGGTTCTCTCCCTGAGCCTGAGGAATTTCTCAGGCTTTGTGACTGGTCATCTGTCCAGGTTCCTGCAGCTTTCTCTCTGGGCCCAAGACGGCCTGCCTCTAAATTCTCCAACTAGCTTGAGAGTTTCCTTGGAACTTTTTCTTCTTTATTCCTCCTTCTGTGAAAGAAATCATGTCAAACTAAAATTATGCTTTTATTTTTCTGAAATAGTGGACATACAGTCTCCTTTTGTGGCTCACATTTTATTGCTAATGTCAAAGGGAAACAAACAACATTTACTTTTTAATGTTAAAGAACAGAAACTTACAGACAATGGAGTATGATTGTATTCGTTCGTCTGTCTCATCTTTTCATTCAGTTTCCTGTTGCTTCCACAGTCTTAACCATTGCTATACTTTAACAGTACATAATCTATGGTAAGACATAGCCAACACATTTTAAAGTTTATTTCTTATTATTGCAGGCTTCTTGGTTGAGCACCTTTTCTTCCAAGTGGTAAATCAAGGTCCAGGGCTCCTTCTTTCTTGTAATTGTGCTTTTCCATGCATTGCTGATTCTTGGATTGCCATGGAGATCCTTTCCACTCAGGGCTGCCAAAAGTAGACAAGAGCAGGGTGGGTCCCCTGAAGAAAGTTTTTATGGGCCAGACTTAAGTCATTCTGCCCATATTCTGTGGGACAGAACTCAGTCTTGAGGACACTCCTGGTTTAGGAAGGGCTCTGTGCCTGAGATAAAGGAAACGTGGGCACCAACCATGGTGATGCGCCTTCCATTCTGTTCCTAGCCTCAGGCTTCCACTAGGCACTCATGCAACATAGGCTGGGGGAACTGAGTGTTTTCTCAAGTCTTTTGTCAGCTTACAGAGTCAGTCCTTGCCTCTGGGTTCCTTTGGGGAAATATTTATTAGAAAGAGTCATTGAAATATAAGCTTTGAGGAGCAAAATCCTTATCTTCTTTGTTTTCTGTTGCATTTCTAGTACATAGCATATTTTCTGGCATTATGTGGGTGCTCAATAAATATTTGTTGAAGGGATTTGTGCAGAATAAGTATGATGAAAGTTTTATCTTGGCTGAGTGCTCCTGGAACTGGATCAGGCTACCAGCAGGTGGCATTGTGGTCTGAAGTGTGCATGCAGAGCAGGGAGGAGGAGGTGGCACTGGGCAGTGGGTGCCAGGTCTGGAGGCAGTGGGAGTATCAAGGTCCCATTGATTGCTGGGCATTAACCTCATGCCAGAGCCATACGAAGAACTGTGATATGTGGACCCAGTAACCATGAAGTTAGGATTGCTATCCTTAGTCTGAACTTGAGGACATTGATTTATGGAGTCGTAAGATTTGCCAGAGGTAACCAGAGTAAGTAGCTAGAAGGGGCAGAGTGGGGACTTGAACCCAGGCCATCTGCCTTGGGCTTTCTTGCTCCAAATGCCAGGAAGGCAGTGTTTTGTGCTATGGTGTAGGGAAGGCAGGAAATTACTCTCTATGGGAGATTTGAGCAATATGCATGGCAAGCCAGGCTTTGTGGGGATCAAAAGGCCAGCCGGGAACCTGAGAGCATAGGGTGAGGGCCTGGCCACAGAGCAGACTGGCCCTTTAGAGGGGTGGTGAGGCAGTTGGGGTGGAGGTGGGGAGGAAGGAGAGCTAAAAGGACAGCAGAAGCCAGAAAGTGACAAATTTATGGGTGCAAGTATGGAATGACTACAGACCAGCACTGCTGGGGAGAAGATTTCATCCCTGTGAAAGGGCTGACTTATAATTTCCAAACCACATCTGACAGAACCTTGGGTGTTCACAGAGACACTCAAAGAGCTTGTGGGGTTGGTGGGGAGAGAGCTGTGAGGGTTTTGAGTCCTTCTCCTTAACATCATCCAGTGTCACACTACAGGTATCCCCTGCATATATTAGGGCTTCATTTAGGAGTTTGTTTAAACAAGACTCCACTTTGAAAACTGAGCATCAGCTCTTCCTTCCATATCTGTAGTGGAAGCAGATTGGAAGCCTTTCAGACATAAGGACAGTGCGTCCCCCTGGCCCACCAGAGTCGCCTTTAGGTGACTTGGGAAGAAGCACAGCTTTACACCTGCTCTCCCTGCCCTGCCTGTCCCACGCTCCTCATCCCTCATGAAGAGAAGTGATTGTAACGGGCCCAAGTGGAGAGAAATCTGCACAGCACTCGGGTTTGGACTGTGCCTTCTTATTTCCATTCTGGCCTGAGGCCCACACCAGTCCACCTCTGAGCATGCCTGGCTCATTATCTAAAGGAAATGGCCTGAGCAGCCTGCTGAGAGAAAGGCGGGAAGGAGAAATAGGAACACTGATTTATTTGGGGCAGAAAGATCTACAGACAGGGAAAGAGGGAGAGAGTGATCATAAAGCTGGCTCTGTTCTGTGACCTGCTGTGGGCAGAAACCATCACCATGCATAGCAGCAAACACAGATGAAGTGGACATGGAGAGCAGTCCCTCCCCTTGCTCCATCATGGAGCCATAAAGCTGAAGTCAAGGGTGAAATAGGTGGATTTGGAGCCCCCCATCCCTTGCCTAGTAGGCTCGCACCTACCTTCTGAAAGGCTCCCTGTGTTTATACCAATGTACTTGCTGCAGATGCTATACTGTGCAGAGCTGTTTGATCACAAAGGCTCTAGGTGGCAAACAGGTTTGCCCTTCCACATGAACCCCACCACACAGATGTGAGTTCAGCCCAGGCCAAGAGCTCCACCTCATCTGTCTCTCCTTTGGGTCCACTAGGACCTCCAAGGCTGGGACTCACAAGCCAGGTGACTCAGGGGTGGCGTCTGTCTTCAAATTCAAAGTCTTCCTAGGACTGCTGTGGGGCCCAGTTGGTGTGATCTGAGAGGTCAAAAGGAGACCCTTACAATGAGCTCTGGTAGGGGACCTATTCCTTTGTGTACCAGTTCTGCAAATTGCTGAAATTAGAGCCTCGGGAGGCTTTTTTTTTTTTTTTTCCTTTAAAGTTTGAAGAGAACTTTACCATATAAATTGAAGCATCTCCCCAGGTAGAGCTTTCTGTAAGGCTGGAGGACAAATGAAAATTGTAAAAGCTTTGCTTCCCCCACTGTCCAGAGGCCTCGTAGGGCTGCGGGCAGCAGAGAAGCTGCACCAAATTGGAACAGTCTGAAATATTTCCCACCAAAAACCTCCTACCTGATGATTTGTGTTTGGGCCACATTCAGTGACCTATTCAAAGAGGTGATGCCCACGAGTTGATACCCAGAGAGCAGTATGACTGGAATATCTGGGTGTTGGATGTTGTGGGCAATACAGGGTCCTGTGAGCTGGTCTTGGTTCTATACTGTCTTGTAATGGAACATTATTATTTCCCCTAATTCCTGGAGAATGGAGAATGCTGGTTACCCCCTTTGAGGAATAATCACTTAGCAATTTTTACTCATGATTTTTTACTCAGACTTGAATTAAGGGAAAAGAAAAAAAATATGAGAAAATTAAAAAATGGAAATAAAGTTTTTGCAAATAGGGAAGGGAGGAGGGGGTGAAGGTGTGGCAAGGTATAGGAAAAATGAGAACCAAGATCTGTCATGTAAAGGTACAAGATCCCAAAGATGAATGTAACTGTACTGTATACCTAGAATGTACCAATAAACTCAATGAGGAAAAAAAGCAAAGAATAAGGGAAACACTTATAAGCCTAGCGTGGCCATGAAGACCCACCAGAACATCTGGCTCCTAGCCCAGCTCTGGCCTCCTAGATATGTGCCTTTGGGAACTTTCATTGACTGTTGCCAATTTTGGTTTCCTTGTCTGTCTAGAGTTAATGATAATGATGCTACACTGAATGTCTCCCATTTATTACTCCAGATTAATTCTTCAAGCTTTTTCACATTCCTCTATGCTGAAGAGGCTGACTGATATGGGCTGCATCAAAGGACTTCCTTGTCCCAAGGTGGTTAAATGGGCTCATCCAATGGAAATTGTCAGAAGGAAGTTGGAGAAAGGGAAGAGAATGCAGTCAGAGTATGAATCCCCTGAGTTCCCTTCTTTCTGAATTGGTTTCATTCCTTTTCCTTGCTACATGAACTCCCACCAGGTTGCCAGTACCAGCCCACTGCTTGTGAGCTTCTTTATCCCCAAAGCAGTGTGACTTCTAGTCTTGAAGCACAGCGTCAGTCCTTATTGGTTCTGAGAACATTGCCTGCACTCTTCTCTCTCCCTCTCTCTGTGTATGTTAAGCTTTCATTATTTGCCTCATTCAGTGGGCCATCTGCATCCTACCAAAACCCAGCTGACAAAGGAACCTCTTACAGTAATATCTGTTTCATAAAGTAACTGATGATTAAATAAATTCATATATGTAAAAAGGCTTAAACAGTACCTGGCACAGAAGATGGATTTTTTTCATTAAGTTTATTGGTACATTTTAGGTGTACATTATGATCAAGTTCATCAATGGGAATTTGTACTTGTACGTGATATATCTTGGTTCTTATTTTTTCCAATTCCCCTTCCCTTGCCTTCATTCTCTCCACCCCTCTTTATTTACAAAAACTTTGTTTCTTTGTTTTTCTTTTTTCATTTTTTTCTTTCCCCTGCCTTCCTCCCTAGTTCTCCTTCCCCCTTGAACATTTTGCTTCTGTTTCACAGTATCTGTTATACATTTAGGTCCTCATTTATACTTTCAGTTTCTCACACCACACAGTGGTATTTACACATGTGTATCCTATTTATTTTACTTTATAGAGTGTGGCATCATGGTGCAGAGGATGGATGTTTCAATGGTAGCACTGTGTGACCCTTAATTATTCTCCTATTACGAGGAACGGAAGCATCTTGGATGGTTTGGGCACTGGACTTATGGCAATTTGGCTGTACTATCACATTTCTGACAGTTACATGTTCTTTTCTCTTTGAAGTTTGGGTTTGATGGGTGGATCAGCACAGGCCCTTCCTGTACCTACCAGTCTCCTTCTTACACCGTGCTTTACCCTTGCCTCTTTAGTGGTCCTTTTGAGCCCTATGCCATGGCTCAACCTACTCCTGAAGCCCAAGCACAGACAAATATAGAGCATAATCTATATTTGCAGTGGTGATTACTTATAACACAAAAGACTAAAAGTATGCTGTGCAGACCTCACCATGGTCTGCTTCCTAGAACACTTCTGTCACCCAAAGATCCCCTTTGCCATTAGCAGTCATTCCATTCCTTCCAGCTTCCCAGTCCCTGGAAATCACTGGTCAGCTTTCTGTGCGTGTAAACTTTCTCTTGTGGGTATTTCATATTGTATAGGACCATATAATATGTGCTATTTTTGTAACTGTCACTTCCCCCTTGGAATAATGTTTCCAAGATTCATCCATGTTGTACCATTTATCAGTACTTTGTTCATTTTCCTAAGAACATTGTTATGTTGATATACCACATTTTATTTATCTACCCCCTGTTGTTATACATTTGTATTATTTCCATTATTTGGCTATTATGAATAATGCTGCTATGATCATTTGCATATATCACATAAGTTGTTTGTTTGACTTATCTCATTAGAATTCAAACTCCACAGAAACAAATTTTATTACATAGCATATATATGTGCGTATATATAGACATGCATGTATAAATTAATTTTGTTTGGCTTTAGCAGGTATTTGGTAAATGTTTTTGGAATTAAAGAATATATAAGTAGTGGCAATGAAAAGAAATCAGGGTGGGTAGAAATCCTCCCACTGATTTAGCTTGGAAATCCAGGCCGGTAGAGTATAGGTCTCCAGGGCCTTCTGCAGGCTCTGCATTAGCAAGCTTTCTGGGAAATTCTGAAAAGATCTGAATAAATATTATAGAAAGTAAAGTGAGTTGCCTGAGCCTTTGCCACATGGAGAGGACTGGTTGTGAGTGGTAAAGTGAGGTGAAGTCACTGTGTTGTCCCTGCCCGACCATTTCACTTCACAGTTTTCTTTATGTGAGTGACACCACTGTATTTCTCTCCTGGTGATGGTCACATGCCAGGCATGCATGCATCCAAACCATTTTTTATTTAAATTAATTTTGTTGGTACATTTAGGGTATACGATATAATGACACTCATTGTTGGAAATTTGCACCTTTATATAATCAACCTTGGTTCTTACTTTTTCCCCATCCCCCTGCCCTCCCTTCACACCCTCCCTCCCTCCCTATCTACAAAGAATCCAAAGCATCCTCCATGGAGGAACGCCAGCTTTTTCCTTTGCTGTATGTGTGTGCTAGTGTCTTGTAGCTCACCAGTGAGATGCAGGTTTTCCTTTGTTGTTGGAGGTATTGGAGTATTGAAAAGGCAAATAAAGAGGATGGCAGGTAGGTGGGAGGTACAGAGCCATACACATGGCCACAGGGAGCCCTAGTGCCTTTCCCGGAGAAGAGGTTCGGGTGAGCAGCAGGTTTGGTGTGAGAAGACCAGGAGTCTGGACAGACAAGACTGGGCTAACAGGTGCCTCTGTAGAGCTGCTGAAGAGCAGCACGTCTGTATTTCAACATCCAGTCTGGCTCATAACTCTCACTTGTCTTGTATTGACCCCGACACACTGTTAGTTTACTTTTCAGCTGTGCAGAGATGTACATAGCTGTCTTTTCTGGAAGAAGTTGCTGCTGGTTTTAGAGGAAAGGCTTGCTCTTAACTTTGATCTGACTTCTAAAAGAATAAGGCATATTATCTTTTATAGCAAAAGAGACTTCTAAGAAGTTTGAGTCTTTAAAATTGAAGTTTTCCCTCAGCATGTGAAACAAATATTAGTGTCAGTTAGGTGTAATGAATGAATAGTTAATGTAACAAGAGACATAAAACCTAAAAGAGATCCATATCCAAATAAAAATGGATGTTTGAGCTAAACTATTGCCTTTGCCACTTATTTTTTATTTGATAAAGAGCATTAGCTACATATGGATATCGATAGCCTCCGTGGGCCAAATAAGGCATATTTCCACCTGATGATAATGTAAATTCAACATTGTGCTCAGCTTATTCTCTTTTCCAGGAGCCAGAGAAAGACTGAGAAAGGTTATCAGGTACCTAAATACTATGCAAAGTAGAACGAGTTCCCTTTTTTCCTTTATTTTACACACATTATGTGCCTGCCTTGATTAGCACTTACATTATGTTGTAAAGACTTAAAATTTATATACCGTTTATTGAGTATTTTACTCTGATCCACACAGTGTTAGGTGATGCGTAGGGGAAGAACAAAAAGGGAAAAGAAAAAAATGTGAGAGAATGAAAAGATGAAAATAAAGTGTTTGTAGATGGGGAGGGGAGGAGGGGGTGAAGGGAGGGCAGAGGTAAGGGGAAAAAATGAGAATCAAGACTTGCCATGTAGAGGTACATGATCCCAACAATGAATGTAACTGTACTGTATCCCTAAAATGTACCAATAAACTCAATAAAATTTAAAAAAAAACATAAAGACTATTTCCCTTTGGCCCTCACTAGAGTCCTATGAGGTAGCTTCTATTTTACTCTTACTGTTCCTCAGTGAGGAAACTGAGGCTCAGAGAGATTGTGAAACTTGTCTAAGGTCAGACCATTAGCATGCAGCATAACTTTGACTCAAGCCATCCTGTTCTGGGCCTAAAAGCTATCTCTTTTAACTTCTTATTTGACTCCTGAAGAACTCAAACTGTGCTCCACAGAACCCCAGGAGAGGTTCTGGGCATTATGACAGAGGGTGTCCACAATATACAGACTTTTCTTAGTAACATAGGTGCATTATTTGTCTTTTCCATTATGTTGATATTTGTCCTAGCTGTGGTGACTGAAACTGCAGACCCCTTAGCACAGATCAAAGCAGTGGTGCCAAACAGCAGCACAACTCATTGACTTCTTTACTGCCATGTTACTTTCCAGATGACCAAGGCATGATGCAACAAAATCATGAATGGGGAAAGAACCACTCAACATTTATTGTTATTATTTTTAAAGAAATAAACATTTAAATATTTGTTGGCTTGAATTTTTAAAATGGCAAATGTTGGTAGCTATAACTCATATAACAAAACTTTTTGGGGCCCTCAAGACTTCTTAGGTTACAAAGTAGCAAGGAGCCCAAAACATTTGATAATCACTGCTGCAGGAGGCACTGCCAAGGGAGCCATGGGAGTCATGAGGGGCTCTTGAGCAGGAAAGTTATATTGGTCATGTTTCTTAATGTAACTCAATTCTGTGTGTTTTTCATCATGGAAACTGATTCTGACAACTTCCACCATTGACATCGCATTGGCACATGTCAAGTTAAGAGGTGAAATCAGAAGTAGTGCAGTCAGATTGATGGAAGTTCTGGGTCTGTGAGAATTACCCTGTGTTGGCGTTTGGAAACCACCAGCTTCTTTTGTGTGTAGCTTTATTTGACTTCCCAAGAACTTCAGTGTCTGAATAACTGGTTCCCAGATAGATCAGTACCACTCAGATAAAGGCATTGCCCCTGTAGGGGCTTTATTCTTTGGAGGTGTTCTTTGAGAATGTATAGTTCACATCTATCTAGACAATGAAAAAGTAGTGAGGCTCCACTGAGTAGGGTAATTAATTATCGCAGACCAACTTCATATGGGGGAGAGGGCCATGTATGTCAGAAACGCTCAAGAAATGGGAGAGGAAAATTAACCCACTGAACTCCTGAATTACATAAGAAAATTTGAGGGGCTGGACTTGCCAAGAATAAGATACATCTCAGGCCAGTTTTCATTACTGAGTGCTTATTCTTTGCTAGCTGTTATGCTAAGCTGTCTTCGTGTATTGTCTCTATTTTGTGAAATGAGTATTATTATTCCTTCATTTTACAGATGAGGAAACTGAGGCCCAGATAGGTGATTGGCTGAGCCAAGCCTTACATTTAATACTGGTTGTCTCTAGAGCTTAATTCTTCTATTGTAATCTTTTTAAGTCAAATGAGAAAGTCAGTTGGCTAGATGGTAGCTGGAAATATAAATTCTAAATATAAAAGAGAGTGGGCAAAAGGCACAGAGGCAGAAATGAGGGTGCTTTGAAGGAACCTAATGAGGAGTGGGAGGGGAGGAAGCAATTGACTGTGTGGTTGTGGATGCTGCCATGTATGATCGTTGAGTGCCTTATGGTGGTCAGGGAGAAATTAACACCAGTCCCGCTAGTTGGTTGCTCTTCAGATGGAAGCTTTTCTTTGGAAATCAACACTCCTTTTTATGAAGCCAGCAATTTGGAGGAAAACAAGACGCTGTAGTAGAGGCTGACCAGTCAGGTGATGCCTGATGAGCTACAGGGAATGCCTGATCACCTGGTTGAAGGTACAGCAGAGGATGAAAAACTATGAAAGGAACAAAGAATAAAGAATGAATGATAGTTTATTACTCGGAATGGGGGCTGGGATTTCATTGTAGTTATTCTTGGCTAAGACCACAATTTTTGGACTGATCAGCCTTTATTGTTTATACAACATAACTGGGGGGGGCATAAAGGCAGAAGTAAGGAATAGCAGAACTAATGCACTAATGATCCAGACTTGGAAAATGGGAGTAACTATGTATTCTTGTGAAGGACAGGGCCACCTGTGCTATCTTGCAGGTCATATCTAAAAAGCCATATGCATTATACTCAGTGAACATTTGATCTTGGAAAATGGCTGTATAGAGTCATGGTTCTTCATCTGCAGTGTCACCTTGCTATTAGAGATGTCACAATCTCGTTGATCATCGAGACCTCAATTGTGACTGTTGGCATAGGGAAGTCTGTCTCCCTACACCAGCTGAAGGCTCATTTAGCAAGTCACACATAGGCCTTGGAATGACTCATAGTTTTAATCAATAGCCAAGTTAAAAGCTGATTCAATAAAATTAAAACCTACTCAGTGCAGTTTCAAGTTGGTCTCCTGCACACTGGGCTGGAGGACTCAAGCTCAGTGCTGACAAGAATGTCAAATGTTGAAGAAAGCTTGTAATACACAAATGTAAGATCATAGGCTGTCCAGTCCATGGGGTTGAAATCACTCTGTGCCCCATAATCCTCATCTCTAACACAGAGGTAGTGTAGTTAGAGGAGTGGAGTTGAGGAAATTACTCCCACAAACTTAAACAGCACTGTAGGGCCATGTCTCCTTCCAGAGGTAGAGAATAACATAACAGAAACCCAGGAGATTTTGCTGCTCTAAGTGATAGCACATGCTTGTTGGATCTTCTAGCCTGACCTTCAGTCATCTTTCCCCTACTTGAACCTTATTAAGGGTTTATGACTATGTACTGCATCTCATAAATATAATTAAGATCAGAGTGAATTCTGAGTCAGGCATGGGTGTTGAGTACCCCTAAGATGGCTCAGCACCCTGTCAGTCATACCTAGAGATTCAGTGAGAGGCATCTGGCTACAGGTGCATATTCTTTAAATTCTGAAAGCCATGTTTATCTGTTGTGTGCTGTGGTACAGTGCTGCTTTATGCTGTATGCTGTGTGCAGTGCTTTTTGCTTTTCTGTCATCCTGGCACCACTTTTCTATTCTTGCCTTATTTTTGTTGGCACAAACTTGCCCTGAGTATGACTTCTCATGATTTTCAGTAAATGGAGCTGCATCTTACTTGCCATTGGGTATGTGTACTTACAATTCATTGCTCCTCATACACAAGAGTTTGGAGTTTACCTGCTGAATTTGTCATGCGGTAATAGAGGTGGTGACACTTACAGAAAGTGTTACCGTGGAAAATGGGTTCCCAGTGGGTTTCTGGGTTCTTATGTATGACAAACAAAGCATTAGATGTTGTACACAACAGTACCGAAAAAGCTACTGAGTTTAGTAAAGCTTACACGGTGAAGTTATGCTCAGAGTGAGCAGTTCATGCTGGCAGAAAGGAAAACAGCATGAATGCAGTGAAAGAATGGCATGGCCAGAAAGGAAAGATGGCATAGGGCAGCAGGAAGAATGACATTGAATAGGAATAAATCAGGCTTTAGGATTTGAAAATGTGCTCCCTGGCTAGAGTGCTTTTCATTGGGTCCTTCAGGATATGATTGACGATACAATTGACAGGGTGCTCAGCAACTCAATTGTACCTGCTGTGCATGTCACTTTCCATAACTCATTCAGTTATAATTAGATGGGTGACACACAGTTCATATGAGGGAATCATTAACCAATTTTGAGTGAGGAATGGTCATTGTAGGTCACACCAGTGGTTCGCACATGCGTGCACCCTGGTCTGGAACTTTAGGAATTTCCTGAGTCTCTCGTTATTCCTCATTCTTATTTCTGTCTCCCTTAGGACAGAGGAGGGGCATTGGCTCTGGAGCATTTCCTGTTTAGGTGAGTGGAGAGTGAGTGGTTGCATAGTTCCATTTGTACTGTCTCTACTAGAAGGACTGTTATAAAAATTATAGGAGGTAGCATAGGAAGTCACTATACACTGTGTACCTAAATACGTATTCATTTCCTCCAAGACATGTGCTGGGTAAGCAGATTCTGTGTGAGATTTGTGTTGCTATCATCTGTCTTTCTCAGAGATGATTTTTTCCCCCCTAGTGTTTCAAAGGTGTCATTTATTGTGTGCTTCAGGTATTATTTGGGAACCAAACTGCTTGGGCTCACCTCATCCTTCCAAGCTGCATAGTTCTGGGCACTTTTTGAGTCATTTATTTCCAAGGTAGAGAAAGAGAGCAATGGCAGCTCCCTACAGGGCTGCTGTCATGGTTAAAGCATACAGTAGGTAGAGCACAGAGCTTGGCTTGAAATGGCTTCTTCTTCATTACTAGGGTTATTTGACAAGGTTTGTGCTGGGTGCTTTCCAAGTGCCATGTTGAGCCTTCCTGACAACACTGTGGGACTGTTCCCATCCTCCTTCATAGGGTAGAAAACTGGGCTTAGGTGAGAATCACAGTGTAGATGCTGATCTTCTGAATGTTTTCTTTCTTCTGTTCCCCATTCCACAGTGTATGCCTCCTCTTTTTTTTTAAAGCAGATGCTGTTTTGTGACTTAATAATTGGCTGTACCCTGACCCTATGACTTGGGGGCTTATACAAGGCTGCTTTCTTCTATGTGCACATCCAAAATCCACTTTTACCATGGATGTAAAAGGACAAGGCAAAACTTGGAAGCATGCTATAAAATATTTGGTTTTTATTTGTGTAGGCCCCTATCATGTTTCAGAAAGAGATTTGAAGTAGCCTATTAGTTGTCATTAGAATGATGATGATTAATGATTATAATAACAAGACAGGCATAATTGGTTCAAATTGTGTCTTTTGAAATGGACTCCTAGGAGGCCAAGTGGTGGGGAGTGAGAAAACAGCCTCTGCTGCAGGGAGCTGAAAAGATGGGCCTAATTGGTTAAAAGCAGCTTTGCTAATTGCTTTGGCAAGGGCCTGAGAGAAAGCTCTGGTATGATTATACATGAACTGGGGTCCCTTGAAGCTCTGTGATTCCAAGCTAGATCTGTTCCTCAAACACAAGCAGAAAAGAGCACAGATGTTCCGCTACTTGACAGAGATTTAATAAGACACTTAGAAAAATTACCATGTTCATTTTGCCCTTTCTGACCCTAAAGCTAAAGGAAGGCCTTTTTTGGTGGCTGATGTTTTGAGCTGGAACAGCAAAGACACAGACTAGAGTTTTCTGTTTGAGATACTGCTGTTTTAGTCCTACTGGAAGGGTTTTTAGTGGGGTAGGAGAAGAGAAAGTAGCAGGAGGAGGAAACTCTGTGATGAGTGGCATCCATGCTTTTAGTTCTGGCTGAGCACGGACAGGCTGTGACCAAATGATTGAGCTATTCTATTTGCAGATGGAAGCAGAGAGCCAAGCCAGCTCTCAGCTCCACATGGTAAATCTCTGTGACTTGAGCTGGAGCACTCAGACAGGGAGGAGAGCTCAGAGATGAGATCGTAAACTGTGTTAATCAGGGCACAGAACAGTACAGAGTCCTGTAATGAGAGTGTTTGGGAGTGTGTGTCAGGGATACTCTGCTTTAGACTGGGAGGTCCAGGAAGGCTTGTTGGTAGCCACAGAGTTCCAGGGAGTAACCACCTACATTCAAAACAGAGTCAGTAATTCACTGGTTATGGGTTCATGTAAGTCCTTAACCACCCTGAACCTTAACTTCCTTGCTCATAAAATAGGGAAAATAGAAGTACCTACCTGCTATGGTTATTGTGACAATTAAATGACACAATGCAAGTGTAATAATTTTCTGGGGGTACCATAACAAATGTCCACAAACTAGATTGTACAAAACAACTAAAATTTATTCTTGTACAGTTCAGGAGGCCTAACATCCAAAACCAAGGTCTAGAAAGGCCATGTTTCCTCTGTGGGCTTTAGACGATCATCCTTCCTTGCCCCTTCCAGCTTCTGGTGGCTCCCTGTTGATCCTGGCTTTCCTTGACTATGGAGACATCACTTGGAACTCCGCCTCTGTCTTCACATGGTCCTCTTCACTGCATGACTGTGTCTTCTCCTGTAAGAGCACTACTCCAACCACTATTTTATCTACAGAGCTTCAAGTTAGATACATCCGAAAAGACCCTTATTTCCAAGTAAGGTCACATTCTGAGTTTCTGGGTAGATGGAAAATATAGGAGACACTGTTCAACCTCCCCATCACAAGAAAGGAGATGTTGGTACATAGATAGCTCTAGATAAATGTTAGCTACTGTGCTTGCTACAACAGTTACCACTGTTGTTGTATGACAATAGAAATACGAGGTCCTAGTTGCTCAGGCTCACATGAAACCCAGTTGTTTGTTAACTAGATATATTTACATAAATCATAGCATGATTAAGGGGTTGATAGAATGGGTTAGGATGCAGGGACAATGATATTAAGTAAACGAACATAGCATTTCACAACCATACAACTTGCAGATCACTTTTAAGCTCCTTTGCCTTCAGAGATGGTTTTTCACTCATATTCTCTATTAGAGAGCCTAACAGAAATGGAATTGGCATTGGACTCAGCCTTAAGTTTCAATATTGAATCTGCCTTAATTTTTGAAACTCCCTTCCTCCCTAGTCTCCTGAGGATGTTGAAATTGGGAGTGTGAGACTCAACACTGCTGTGTGAAGCAGACTCATAATAAGGGATGCCAAAGCTACTGACCAGTGCCTAGAAAGAGAAGGCAAGGGGATGACTTCAGGGCCCAAGGTTTAGAAATGGGAAGTTAGGGAAGGTCTGTGATTGACTGCACAGCCAACCAAGGAGCAACTTTGCATTCACCCCAGGCAAGAATCACAAGGAAGTCCAAAGTGGAGGTGTGCAGGGGAACTTGTGTGGTTCTGACAAATTCATCAGGTGGTGACCAGTGGTGCACGGGGCTCTGAATTATTATAATCTCAAGCCCATGCAAAGGTGTGTACCTCCTGTGAACCTGGTGCCATGCTAAGTTCTGCAAATTCACAGTGGAAAGTGCATAGTTCAGCCTTTGCTCTTCTAGAGCTACAGTGAATGGAAGAGATAAATATATTAAAAAAGAACCACCCAACTAACTATGTTCATGGTGGGAAAGAATAACACAGGAAGTAGCAATTAGTGATGAGCTATACCAGGGACTCTGAGCCAGTATGGAGGAGTAGAGTCCCTGAAGAAGGGACCTTTGAATTGAGAGCTGAAAGAGGAAGAAGAACGGGTGAAGGATCAGCTGGGATGGAGTGGATGGGCAGGTGTGGGTGACAGAGGTGAATCCCACATAGTGGTTGAAAGCAGGCAAGGCTTGCTTGGTGTATTGAATAAAGCATAGTGACAGCTGGGCATTTAGCTCAGTGGTTCCGCCGCCTGCCTCGCAAGCACAAGGACTCAAGTTCAATCCTGGGTACCAAAAAAAAAAAAAAAAAA
>NW_022900944.1:44341059-44425315 GCF_012274545.1 Fukomys damarensis
AAAAAAAAAAAAAAAAAGCATGGTGACTGCGCAAGGCCTGAACTAGGTACTTCCTGGGCTTTTACAGGAAATCTTTAATCCTCAGTCAAATGAACTTTCCCAGGGTCCAGAATCTTTGAGTACAGGGCTGCTGTTCCTAAGTAAGGGAGGGAGGAGTGGGTCACTACTTTCTCTTCAATTCTCTCTAGAAATCCCGCTTCAGTTCCAGTACTCTGACTTGGCAGCACAGGCCCACAGGCAGGAACAGTTTGGCCCATGGATGGTGTGTTGTGATTTTTTTTGAAGAGTTGCCACCATTTAAACCTTGGAAAAACATAGATGATTTTGCAGTTCCAACTTCTCGTGCAGATTAGCAGCTCTTGTACTAGCATGGCTGCCCTCCATTCCTCAAGGAAACCCCCAACGGGAGCCCAGGAGCTGCTTTCAGTGCACAACACACTTTCCAGTTCAGCAGAGAACTCCCAGAAGCCTCCCGAAGGCACCTCACCTAGGCATTTCCTGCCCAGCCCCTACAGACACTGGAGTTTGATGACCCCAGATCTCTGACTACTGAGGATGGTCAAACAGGAAAGAACAAAGCTTTAGGATCTTAGGAGAAAATTGTTTTCAATTTAAGTCCTGATGTCCGATTAGGAAAACATTCTTCACCATCTGGCCCATGAACATATCCAACTTTTCAAGAATCTCTTCAAATGAGGCAGACCTGGATAGTCTTTAAGTAGATTTCCTTTATTCTTCCTTTTCCTTCCTTCTTTTAAAAATAGAAATGAAACTTTTTTTTTTCGAAAGAATCCCTTATAAAGCTGGGGATTTAGCTCAGTGGTTCTGTGGCCTGCCTCACAAGTGCAAGGACCCGAGTTCAATCACCGGTACCCCCCCAAAAGAATCCCTTATGCAAAACACAGATCAAAGAGAATTTGCTCAGGTTGAATCTGGTGCACTTCTTCTAGGAAACTGGCTGCTTGATTTTCTCTTCTCATGTGGCTCTGGGGCATCTTTGGGGAAACAGGTTTCCTCAGAATACAATTGAAAACCCCCAAGAGACAGTGTGGGAGAGGCTACCCCCAGTGGAGGGAGCAGGATAGGTAGAAGGGATTAAATTACCAAGGCACCTTTGACTCTCTAATTCTGGGCCAGCTGAAAGTTGGACAGTATGCCAAAGGTAAATCTGTGTCTGCTCTCTGATGCCCTGACAAAGGTAAAGCAAGACAGCTCAAGTGGCAGATGGTAAGCTTTCAAGCTTCAGCCTTGACCTGAGGGAGATTTGGAACTATGTCCTGCTCAGGAATGTGCCACTTCCATGTGGCATGTGGTATGGAAAAGCAGCTTCTGGCTGTCGTGCTGTAGCATTGAAGTGGAAGCCACCTCCCTCTAATCAACTGTGGCCCAGTGTGGCCTGGGATCTTGACTACCCTATGCAGGAAATGACCATAGTATTCTAGCAGGGAAAGACAGATTTCCCACTTTTCCTGGCTTAGCCTTGCAGCTGAACTGTCATGTTATTACAGATGCTTGTCATTAAAGCTTCCCTGTCTACATCCTTGATATATACCATCTCATTTTCCTCTTTCAAAATTACTTTGAAAGCCACAGCCCATCCCACCCATTAGTAGAACTCCTCTGTGATGTGGATGATGAATGCAGCAGAGAACTTCCTGTGCACTAATTCTCTAGGACTCATGGGAAACCAGCTAGCTGACTGGTGCTGTCTTAGTGGAAGTTTGTAGATAGTTTCTTCCTCTTCCTCTTTAGAGAACATCCTTTGTCTACTGGTAGCCATATTACCATATACAAATAGCTATCTGGCTATGTGCACAACTCCACTGCGCTGGGCTCTCTAGATCTGATAGTGCCACCTGTCCAAACTGTCCACTCTTAGGCCAGCTTCTCCCATTCAAATGCTAACCAGCCCAGCCCTGCTTAGTTTCTGAGGTCAGATGAGATTGAGGTTGGGTGTGTTCATGGTGATATGGCCATAGACCCAGCTTATGAGACTTTTTAGGGTTGTTTCCTTATCTGTATAAAAAAAAATAATAATATCCACCTTCCAACTCATCTGTTGAGAAATAATAATATTGTCCTCAGAATTTCATCTACATAATATCAAGAACATCTACCTTCCAAGCTCATCTTTATAATAAAATACTTTTTACCTTGCAATCTCATCTTTATAATACGGATAATATTTACCTCCCAATTTTGTCTACAGAAGTTATACAACATATACTTCTCAATATCAGTTGTATAGTGGAAATAATAATACCTGCCTTGCAAATTTGTTGTGTGAATTAGAGATAATATACCTAAAATTCTGAGCAGAGCATTAAATGGGTAGTTTACTTAGTATATAACAGGCACAGGAACTTTACAACTTCAAGATAATTCTCAGTTTTGAACCTCCAGGTATCCTTAAAATATAAAGAAATCCTAAAATTGTAATAAAATTGTTATATTTTAAATGTTTATTTTGAACATATGAATACTTCTAACAAAATACTAGAATGAATATAGCTTCATTTAGCTGTAACTTCAAAAGTCTAACTCTTGGGCTCTTAAAGTGATGGGGTCTGAGCCAAATGTACCCCTCATGCCCATTACAACACTTTAATGGGCCTTAATAAATGGTAGTCATTACAGCATGATATAATATTATATCTATCCCATGAGATTATAAACAATGTTTCCTCTCCAGTTTTATCTGCCTATAAATCAGTGTAGTCTTCCCAGCATTAAAACACTTGTGGGTCTTGTCAGGGGAGTGGGAAAGGGGCTGGCTAAAGCTGTTAGCAGTTGCCAGGAGTTCCTGAAGTCCAAGTGGGAACCATACACAGCTGTACACCTTTTTTACTGAGTGGTACAGGTTGACCCACATATCGGACTCACCTTACACTCTGGATGAATTCTGGCCAGGCAGTCTTTTTTGGTTACAAAGTGCTCCAGGCTATGTAGGATCAGACTACAATTATTTCAGCTGGTTGCCTTGACAACAGGACACCTCCTTCTTGACATTCAGCAAGATTCCGGGTTATAATCCTATCAGAATATCCTTTTCTTCTAATAATCCTATACTTTGTCCAGTGAATGTGTACATGTCTGCTAGAGAATAACTTAGATTTCTTGCATTTTGTGGAAATGGAACATCCAGGGATCCAAGCCCTACCTCTAGGGAATATTCAATGCCTCAAAGCAGGACAGAGTAAAAATGTACTTGCTTCTTCTGCAATGACAGGAACTTATCCTGAGCCTGGACAAGGAAAGACAAGGGTTCCAGAGACATCTGAGCACCCTGACTTGCCATTACCCATACTTCCTAAAGTTTGACTATCCATCTATTTTGCCTGAGTCAGATGATAACACTTCTGAAACAAAAGTAGAAATTGTGGTTTGTTCTACAATATTTGAATGACCGTGAGGACAACAGGGATATGACATTCTAAAATGAGGACCTTCTGAGAAAATCTAGGACTCATAATCACAACATGTAGAAATCAGTACCCAGAGCCAGTGCCTTGGATATCTAGCCACCAGTAAAGAGCATACTTTGAGGTATTAGTTTTGGGATCACTCAGCACTTTGTATTCACTTGTTGGACATGTGTAGACTGTACTGTTATAATCAAACAGAACCTACTACAAAGTTAATTTGAGATTATATTTAGAGATATGCTTTATCACTGTTGTAGCTTGTGGTAATTAGGAATAAAGTGGGAAACAATTCCCATCAAAGATTGTGATTAGCATTGATTATGCAGACAACTCAGGTTTTACTGGCACTTTCTTGCTTCTTCTGTCTCACTAATTAACATGGATTTTTTTTTCCTCCCATGGTCTAAAACACACGTCCTGGTACTAATTCCACATTCAGCTTTCCTTGCTGCCTTCTTGTCCTCTTGGTGGGTCTGAGTTGAGAACTAGAGCACTTCTTTTGGTGCCCATTTTCCCAGAACCCCTTGTTTTCCTACTTTTAAAATCTATGGATATCCGGTGAGCCTGGTATTGGTCAGGGTCGAGAAGTATCCAGATCAAGGCTGGGTGGTCGAAGGCTGGAGCAGCGGAGGAAGAGCTGGAGATACCATCTGAGGACTCCAGTAAGCCTCAGGCAATATATGTCTCTTCACCAGGTCACCCACTGTCTGGGCCAGTCAGGGATGCAGTATCAGGTTAGAGGCCAAATGGATGCCCCTCCCTCCGTCTGCAAATTTCTTCATTTCGTATTTCTCATGTTCTCGAATATCTAACTGCAGAGATGTTTCATTGCACAGTAAGGGAGATGAGGCTGGCACTGCAAACACCAAGGTTGTTCACAACACGAATGTGAGGAGCTTCTGGCTCCAGGTGGATTGCCACTTCAGGCTCCTGTTTCTGGGTCAAGGTGAGGGCTAGACAGCAGAGTAATGCCACCTGTCCAAGAGGTTTGGAAGAATGCTGAGTGGAGAAGTGACCCAGAAGGGTGCTGCCTGGAGACAATAAAGACAGGGCATATAAGCTTTCAGACTTGTTTGGCCACTTGTGAACCTTGGTGAAGAACAGGTTTTTGGGCTGCCTCCAAGGCTCTTCAAGGCTGTAGTCTTTCTGCAAAGTTTCAAGTCAGAGTAGCTCTGGTCCCTTCCATTTGGCATGACTTGTGAAAAGGTTTTTGGGCAGTGAGTATTATTCTTCTGCCCCATCCTACATGCAAACATCTACCCCACTGCAGCCCTCAAGTCTGTCCTCCTCTTGAGTTCTAAAAATGTAAATGAGATTATACCATTTCCTCCTAAGAATAATTTAGCGGTTTCCTAATGTTACTAGAATCAAGGGTGAGCTTCTTATTTCAAAGCCTACTCTGATCTGGTCCTCGTTCTTTTCTGGTAAAATCTACCCCTAGCTTCATTTGTCCATCTGTTTTTCTATCCATCATCCATCCATCCATCCATCCATCTATCCATCCACCCACTCATCCATCCACTCTAACTCAGCCAACAGTGTTCTCGTTATTTCTTAAATATCTGTTGCCCCTGCCTGAAATGCTCTCTTAATACTCATAGGACTTATCTCTTCCTTTATTTGGGTGTCCTAATACTACTATCCTTCCCACCCAGGTTGTGACTAGAAGGGAGCATGTGGATGCTTCTGTAGTGCAGTTTTCTTTTTATTGGTTCAGATGCATATAACATTTTTGGACTCGGTGTGTCAAGACTCAGTCATCTGTAAATCCTGACATGTACACTTTTCCATGTGTATACTTCAACAAAAAGTAGACCATAAATATTCTTCTGTCTCACTCTACTTACTTAGCGTTACTTTTTTTCACAGCCATAGTCGCTTCCTGGTTTTGTCTTAAATCCTCATTTACATCATCTGTCATCTTCCGTGCCACATGTAAATCTCACAAGACAGAAACTTGGTCTTGTTTCCTGCTCTAGATCCAGTGCTTAGCACTGTGCCTGTCATATAGGAGGAAATGATCATTACTAATGAATGTGTAAGTGACCAGTTAGCTACCATAAGCAACTAGAAGGTATAAACACAGGAATTAGAGAAAGACATCTCATTCTTCTGGTGTTTAAGGCAGAAAGATCTCTCTCTCAGGCAGCCTTCATTTTCCATGGAATCTTTTTATTCGGAACCTGCTGTCCCATCTGACCTTCTGTGTCAGTATTCAGTGACAGATCTCATACATGAACCTTCACACCAAGGACCCAGCTTAGTGCTTCCATGGGGTTCTGAGTTAGTTCAAAAGAACAAAACGTCTCAGAAAATACCTGGATCCGTGAGTATTTCCCCAAGGTCTGCTTATTCTGAAGTGAGTGCAGTGGTCAGAACACCAGCTGTGGGGGCCAGGGACCTAGGTTTAGGTCTTATCTCTCTTATCTGACCATTTGACCACAGACACTTAGCCACATGGGGCCCCAGTTTCTTATCCAAATATTGGGACTGGTTTTGATTTTTTGAGGAGGTTGGAGGTTGGTCTGGGGGTTAAGTGGGACATTGCTTGTCAAGCCCTTGGCATAGTTCTTGACAGTCAGTCACTGCTAAGATTGGTTGACAACCCTTAGCATTCAGTCACTGAACTCCAACAGTGATTGTTAATGATATCCACTGTTCTTTTAAAGCATTATAATGCCACCTAACCTTAATCCATCCCTGCCCTTTGCTTTTGATACAGAATCTCACTCTGTAGTTCATAACTCTTGGCGATCCTCCTGCTTCAGCCTCCTGAGTGCTAAGATTGTAGGTGTGCCCTACCATGCCCAGCCATGACTCATCTCTTTTTCCTTTTGCCTTCAGATGTTGCCACTGGGTCCCTCACCATGTGTCTGTCTGTCTTCATTGGCTGTGTGTCCATGAAGTATGACACATAGCATTTGGAGAAATGAATTTCTGACTCAGTTTCCTGCGTCTTGACTGAGAGTGTGTGAAGGTGTGAGGAAGACTGCAGAGTGCTCTATGGAAGTCCTTGCTGTGCATACAACTCATTTGTTTATAGGGCTCTTTTAGAGGCAGCATGACAGACAGTGACACTTTTGGTTCCGGTGACCAGAAACAATCACCTCTTGAAGGCTGTTTTCTCATTTATGGAATGGGATAATAACAGGGCCACCTTCAGAGTGACTTTGAGTGTCCAAGAAGGTGGCAAATGTGAAATTACTTGCAAGAAATATGGCAGAGTTCAAAGTTTCCTCCCTTTCTCCCCCTTCTTCTCCATTTCATGTATGGTTTAATTAAATCTCAGAAGAGCCTTTCTCTTATTCAAACCTTCTTCAAACATTTTCCATTAGCCATAGAGAGATTTTTAAGCAGGATTTTCCTGCCTTCATCATTGGCCACCTTCAGTCTTTATCCTGAAGACTTAGAGAAGTCCCAGTGGATGACAATCTTCTGCAAAAATTCAGAGCCGAGATGTAAGCTGCACTGCAGTCAAGTTCTCCTGTTATTTGACTGCATTCAACTCCTGTTTTTTTCCCAACATGTCATATTGGGTCATTTTAATCATAGAAGCTGACTGATTTTAACCCAGTCTCCTATTGCTCTGATTAGCACTGGTTGATAGATTGCCCATGTAGGGAAATTCACGTGTCTGGAAAGCAAGAGGAAAGGGGCATTCTGGATTCTACGTGTTGGTTATATATCTATAGTTATCTGAGGAAATTGATCTTTTACCCCTTCAGATATCTTGGTGTGTTTTGACTCTCTCCTTTATAGTCTGTAAACTCTGAAGCCTTTGTAGTCAGAGTGGCCCCTGACTGGCAGCATCAGCATTAGCCGGGAACTTGTTGGAAATGTAGAATCTTAGGCTCCACACCTCTCTCCCCATTATGGCTGTGCCCTGGAAAGATGGAGAAGTGCTTTTGGAAAACTGTGATTCTGACACTGCATCAGCCTTTGAAAGCAGAGTCTGTGTTTTGGGTGACCTGTGGAGGAGGAACAGCACATTTCAGAGACCAAGAGGTCCACCAAGAAGTTGGATAGTCCTCCACTTCTGAAACCTGCCCTTCTTCTGTGTGCCTGACGCCAGTGTCTTTGGCCTGACCTTGTTTTCCCTGCTTTTCAGGTCTATAGTCCCACTGGGTACCAGTTACCATCTCTGCAACTGTTTTTATCTCTTACAGTGCTCCAAAGCCTCCCTGAGGGCTTGATGACTGATTCAGTTAGAGAATTCCAAGTGTCAGGAAAGGAAGCACAAATTAGCTTGTTTTTGCTTTGCTTATCTGTCTAGAGAAAGCATCCCTGCTCTTTGAAATGTCTGTTAAATGGACTTGATTATCCTCTTCGAGCAAATACATGCAGAAGCAGTGGGAGTTGTTGGGTGCTAGAGATTCTGCCCACTGCTAGCGAATCTTTCTCTTTGCTCTGAATCTCCATCCCAGCGACAGAAGATTGTCTGAGATTTGAACCGTTCAAGTTTGTGTTTAACATGTGCTGGTGCCAGTTTCTCTTTTCTGCTCTCTGGATAGGTGGCCTGTGAGTAGGACTAGTAGCTGGAATAGACTATGGGGAGTAGGGGTGGGGTTTAGGGTTATCCTGGTGATAGTTCATTATGAACAGGGTTATGGTCTCATCAACTTGCTTTTTCCTATGTTTTGGATTTTATTGATCCAGTAGATTTTTCTTGAATTTAAATGTTCTCTGGAGCTGTACTTCTGGATTTGCATCCTGTTTTGCCATTTAGGTGCTGTGAGGCTCCAACAAGTTATTTAAACTCTTGGCATCTCCATTTCTTCATTGGAAAGTGAGCAGAATGAAAGAATCTATCTTGTAAGATTGTTATGAGGATTATGTGAATTAGTAGTGCTACATAGTGACAGTCTTTTCTGGCACCTAGGGAGCACTGTTTACATATCTGCTCTTGTATTAACACTGTAGATGGTATAGTATTAGATCAGGCAAGTTCCTAGGCAGTGAACATGGGAGCAGAGAATAAGACAAGCATGAGCCCTGTCCTAACTGACATTGCCTGTATGTTTGCATGTGCACACACGTGCATTTGTTTGCATGCATGTACATGCACAGTGGGGATTGAACTCAGGTTCTCATGCAAACCACGCGAGTGCTCTTCCACTGAGCTACACCCCAGTCCTCCCGTCCAGTATTTAATCACACTAGTGCAAGCGCAGGAAAAGAGACAGGGAGGCTGTAGTGAGAGTTCGAGTGAATTACGCTGGCCTGGCCCACTAAGGGCGTGTCTCCACAGGTGTCCATAGATTGTGACATCTCTGGGATTCAGAATGACAGTCACTAGGGTGGCAGTAAGCCTGTTTGTCTGGAGCCTACGTGAAGGGGTAGAAAAAGCCTCAGAAGTTAGAAGGGTAGTTAGAAGTTAGAAGTTAGTGAGTGGGTAGGACACTAAGCATCAAAATCAGACAGAGATTCTTCCTTAGGAATCCACATCGCTGGACAACTAGATTTGCAACCTGTTTTTCTTGACAATGTGGATTCTTATCCCTCCCTCCAGAGGTTCTTATTCAGTTGATCTGGGGCAACAAGATTCCTAACACTGCTGGTGCAGTGAGTTCCTAGGAGATAGCAATGACAGCATTCAGGTTATGATCAATTACGTATGTTTTTGTCTTAATTTTGAGAGAACTGGGGAGCCGCTCAAGGGTTTTTGGGGCATGATTGTGTTATAACTTACACATAACTAAATTCACATTTTAAGCTCTATGGACTTTAGCAGAGCATCAGTGACACAATGACCACCAGACTATCACAATCAATACTTCTACCCCTCCCCCAGGTTCTCTTTTGCCCTTTTGAATTCAAGCCCCTCTTCTGCTCCCAGGCCTATCTGTAAGGGCTTTCTCACCATAGAATTTTCCTTGTCTTGAGCATCATGTTAATAGATCCCTATAGTATGTAGCCTTTTGTGTCTGGTTTCTCTTGCTTAAGATAATGCTTTTGTGACCAGTCCACATTAATGCATGTATTGGTAGCTTATTCCTTTTGATTAATGAGCTGTGTTAAACAGAATGGGGACACCACAGTTTATCCTCCAGTAGGTGATTGACGTGAGCTAATTTCAACTTTTGGAAATGGCAAATAAATCTTTATAAGCATTCTCGTGCGGATATTTTTGTAGACGTCTTGGTCACTTTTCCCTTTTCTGGGACACGGTAGCCAACACTTACATCTTATGGAATGAGAGGTTCATTTTGGCTCTCAGTTTAAAGAGGCTTCAGTCCATAGGGCCCTGGCTCCAAGGGAGGACACCACGGTAGAGAGAGGCCTGGCAGAGAACTACTCAGGGCATGGCAGCAGGGAAGCACAAAGAATCAAGGAAGGAGCCTGGGAGGGAGATAAACCCTTCTAGGGCACGGCCCCAGAGACCCACCCCTTCGGACCAGATCCCACCTCCTAACGTCAAGCAGCTGTTTGGTCCCAGTAATTCAATCATCACCTTGCAGAGGTCTCACCTATGATCACATGAGGCTTTAGGGGGCATCTACATATAAATTATAACAGTAGACGTATGTTTTTATTTCTCCTGTATAAATATCCAATACTGGAATTATTGTGCTATTTGGTAAAGGCATGTTTAATATTTTAAGAAACTGCCAAATCAGCTTCTTAATTTGGTTGTACCAATTTGAATTCTCAGCAAGAAATGTGTGAAAGATCTTGTTATTCTGTATCCTTTTGAGGATTTGATATCGTCAGTTTTCAAAAAATAAGTAGTCATTTATTTGAATTTATATTTCTCTAACCACTAATATGTTTATTTTGTGCATTTATAACTTTTCTAAAGTGTTCATATCTTTTAACCATTTTTTAAAAATTAGATTTGCTTATTCTTTTTGAGTTTTGGGTGTTCTTTATATATTTTGGGTCTTTAGTCAGTTATGGATTTTGCAAATATTTTTGTTCAGTCTGTGGTTTGCCTTTTCATTTACTTAATTGTATTTTTCAAAGGTCAGAAGGTTTCTGTTTTGTAAAGTCTAATTAATCATTTTTCTTTTATAATTCATAGTTTTTATGTTTTAAATAAATCTTTGCCTAACCAAGGTCACAAAGATTTTCTTTTAGACATTTTTATAGTTTTACATTTTATATTTAAGTTTATGACCCATTTACATCTATGATCTGACTCTGAAATGTAATGTGGGTCAAAATTTTTAGTACTGCACCTTTATTTAAAAAAGAAATCAAATGACCACATGTATTTAGGTCTATTTCTGGGAATCATACTCTGTTTTATTAATCTATATCTTTACTTTCCTCTGTAACATAGTGCAAGGATTGGTACATCATGGCTGCCACCTGATTCTGTAAATAAGGTTTTATTGGGCCATAACCGTACCTAATTATTTATCTATTATCTCTGGCTGATTTTGCACTGTAGTGGTTGAGACAGAGATTGTATGGCCTGCAAAACCTAAAATACTTTGATTGGTCCTGTACAGAAGAAGTGTGTTGAACTCTGTCACACTATTCTAATTACTCTAATTTTATTGTGAATCTGAAAATCAGACAGTAATTTGTTCTTTTGAAAAAGCTTTTTGTCTATTTATATATTTTTTTTTCTTTTTCATATAACTTTTTGAACCAGTTCATCAATTTTTAACAAAAGGTTTAGTGGGATTTTGATTGGGATTATATTGACTCTATAGAGCAATTTGAGGAGGAAAATATAATAGTTTTTAAAAATCAAATTTTCTGACACTTAAACACAGCATATCATCCCATTTATTTTAGCCTTTTTGATTTCTCTTATTAATGCTTTATAGTGTTTAACATACAAGTCTTATGATTATTATGTTAGACTTATCCATCAGTATATCATGTTGTGGATGTTATTGTAATTGGTTCATTTTAAAATACCTCAACTTCCAGTTGTTAATTACTAGCTCATAGAAATACAGTTGGGTTTTTAATACAATTGAGTTTTTTGTTTGTTGGCTTTCTACTGCGTGACCTTGATAAATTCATTTATTCTTTCTAGTAGGCTTTTTGTGGATTTTGGATTTTTAAACACAATCATGATGTCAATAAATGTCAGTTTTCTTTCTTTACCATATGCATACCATTAAGTTTTTGTTTTATCATATTGTATTATCTAGAATTTCCAGTACAGTGTTGAATAGCAGTAGTAAAAGTGGACGTGTTTGCTTTGTTCTGATTTGGGGGAGAGTGACGTGCTTTCAATAAAGCACTGATATCATTGGGTTTTAACTTTGTATAGCAGCAGCCAGACTCTTGTGATAAGTTCCAACAAGTTGCAAAGGGATGGTACTGTACATACATCTCTCATCAGCTAGCTGTCACTACAGTAATGTTGCATAACAAGTTACTACAATATCTTAGTGACATGCACTTCAATAGGCATTAATCTTTTGCTTTATTTTAGGGTAAGTTGAGACCCAGATGTTCTAGGCTAGGCAAGACTTTGGTCTGTAGATTGCATTAAGGTCATTTCAAATGTTTCTCATCCTCCTTGGACTATGATTACTCAGGCTGGATTTTTCTCTTACGGAGAGGCAGAAGTGCTGATGTTACTTGCCAATAATTCTAGCTACTTAGAAGCCTGAGTTGGGAGTATTGTAAATTCAAGGGCAGCCTGGGCAATTTATAGAGACCCTCTATCAAAACAAAATAATAAAACAAGGCTAGGAATGTAGCTTAGTGGTACAACACTTGCCTAATGTTCACAAGGCCTGATTCAATTCCTAGCATGGACAAAAACAAAACAAACACAGATCAGCTGTTCAAGTATGTTTCAAACTTCAGCCGGCATCGTATCTGTTAACATCCATTGCCAAAGAAAGTCACATGGCCAAGCCCATAAACAAGTGGAAGGGAAGTCCCACCATGGAGCTTCATTGGTGGTTTGATTACTTCAGGATAGCAAAGAAGTAGGGTCAGTAATCTAATTATGACATCTTTTAAATGAGGAAACATTTCAAACGGGGGTATCTTTTGCCATGGTCATAGGACTTCTAGGGCCATGACTGTGCCCACCGTACTTCTCTGTACCCATGTGACTAGCACACCCCTGCTCCAGTGCAAGTGCTGGGACATGTTAGAGGCTCACAGTTGGACTGTTGTTCTTTTGGTAGTAGGGAGAACCCTGGTCCAACATTTGCTTCCTCTCATCTGTATTTATCATCAACCCAACAGGCTTGAGAAAACAGTGTTTCAAGAATGGCAAAAAGATGGGGCAAATAACATATATGTACCTGTGAAAAGGCTGTTTTCAGTGACTGTAAAATGCTGTAGATAGAGCAAGTGTGAGAAGGAGGAGACCTGGACTCCTGTTTGTGTTCTCATCATCTACTAGCTCTAAGGGGCATTTTAGATCATCTATCTCCCTGGGTGTCTGTTTGTAAGATGCAAAAATTCCTCCTTTGTGTTTTGTCCTGCTTACCTAACAAGATTTTTGTGATGATATATACGTAATGTATGAAGCTGTGTGCAGAATGTATGTAATTGTGTGTGTGTGTGTGTGTTTGTGTGTGCACGCCAGTGTCCCTCTTCTTTCCTCCCTCCCTCCCTTCCCTGTCTTTTCAACTGTAGTCCTTCACCCACACAAACTAACTGTTTCCAGCAATGTACCCAAGTCTCTCTCATTCCTTAGGCTGGGCACATGCTGAGGCAACTTCAGCCTGAAAAGTGCCCCCTCCTGATGAACTTATAAACCACATTCACTGTTCAGATTTCAGTACCACCAGGAACTTATCCACGACCTTATACATCCTATGTAAGCACATTGTTTCATACACACTATTTCTTATCACCCTTGTGCAGCGCTGCTAAATGCTGTTTTCCCCAGAAATATATTCTAAAATCATACACAAATTACAGAATATTTTAGTATGAAAAATCACTGTTGTTTTTGTGCTTCTATTTTTCTCCTTTGTTTCCTGCATGCTAATGTCTCTTGCTCAGTGGTCAGTGAGAGCTGGGTCCAGCACAGGCTGTCAGTTGACAGTCCAGTGGACTTCTGGATCCCTCTGGAATGTTCTCCTCAAGTGAGTACCTTGGTCTTTTCTCTTCCAATAGCTAAATTTCATAGAAAGAACCTTTCTTTACAATTATTTTTGATGTAAGGAGACATTAACCTATAAATTATCTACTCCTTAAAGACTCTTATTTCTGTGTACTGGAATCCTTTTTTGTTAGAAAACATTTTAACCACACACTGAGCTGATTATCAGTATAATTGTGCTGTAATCACATCTGAGGAAACTATCCAGCAAATCAACTCTGACTGTCCACCTACTCACAGGAAGAGACTAAAACCTGTCAAATCAGAACACAGAAACAGGTGTCCTCATTCACAAAGAGGGATACTCCTTCCACCACACGGCTCTTTTCTGTCAATAAATAGAGTGGATATATGGGTCGAGAGGCATCCACCTAATACACACAGAAAATGCTTACAAATTGATAACAAATGGCTAGTTATTTTCTTCAGAGATTCCGGTGTAGGTGGTTTATATATTTCTCTTTTACTGTCTTGAATATAAGGATGAAAAAAGATATTAGACTGTAAAGAATTAAAGGCAAAACCTTATTATTCCCTAAATATTAGAATTTGAAATTCTAGAGACCTAAGTTTGAGTCCCTGTGTACTGTGTGAGCCTGGAAAAATTTGTGAATTAGTCAGGTTAGGATAGGCTGTGCTTGAAGTCTGATCTCTATGTGTTTGGAGTCTGTAAAGTCTTCCATAACCCAAAGCTTGATTTGCAAAGCAAGTTGTTGTCTTCCAAGTTGTGATCAGAGATATAGGTGGTTTCACTTGGGGATTCTGCCTCTTTTCCACAGGTGGCTTTAGGGCCATTGCACTGGGGAAGTGGGAGCAGGGAGAACCCATGCTCACTTCTTTAAGCTTTGATCCCTAAGGGACATGTTTCTTCTGCCAACAGCCCATTGGTCAGAAGTCATCACATGGTCTCATCTAACACAATGAGCCCTGGGAACACACAGATACTGGGTAACAAGAAATATCTCTGTTATAACTGGCTCTCAATTTCTAAACCTTCAAACTAGTTAATTTCTTAATAGAATAATATATTAAATAAATAGCATATACCTTTTAGAGTTAGCCTTTGTGCTATGTTCTTGGCAAAGGGTGGTGTGCAAGATACACATACTCCCCATCTTCAGTGGCTGATTGTGCAAAGAATTCGTGAGAGTACTGTGATGGCCACAGAGAAGAGATTGAGGATTCAGTGGTAGTTCCTGGCTCCGAGTGCTGGGTCTGGGTTAAGGACAGCTTCTGATGGGTGTGTATATGTGGGTTTTATCTGAACTGAAATTTGAAGGGCCAGTAAATGCTAACCTGGAGGGAGAATATTCAAAGTGGAGAAATCACCACTCTGAAGGCTTTAGAAACAGGGGAACATCTCTTCTTTCTCCACAAGGGGGACAAGCCATTTCCTGGAGATAATACGCAGAGTACATATTTGCAAACTGGTATTTATGATACCTGCTCAAAGGGTTTACTGTTTAATACTCAGTAGAAATTTAGGTACAATTCCTATTACTAGACAGGGGCAGCATTATGTACGTAGAAGATATGGCAGGGCTAAGAGTTGAACACAGGCATTCTGACTCATGAGCCCAAGTTTTTAACCACAAACCACTCTATTTAGAAAACAAGTTGGAATGTAAATATAAATGAAATATTTTTATAGGAAGAACCATTAATCTGATTCAATTTACACATTTATTTAGAGGAGTAAATAATATGTAAGTTTTGAGAGTTCATTTTTGACAGTAGGTTGATAAGCTCTGCCTAGTTATGAGTTAGACTGGAAGCATTTTACAGGCTCTGCTGTTAAGTCTACAAGCCTGATCTTGACAACTGGTCTGTTTATCCATAGTCAGGCAGCAACAGGAGTGTTTTCTTTAGTCTTCGTGGGTCATGCCTCCTAGGGCCAGAAATTGGACCTATTTCTATGAAACCCAGCCATGTACCTGCACATTCGCAGGTGAGACAAGCATGCCCTCCTCACCACCCACTAAGGTTCCCAGGGAGACAGCAGTGAAGCAGAGCAGGAGATGGGAAGTGGGAAGGGATGGACAAAGGAAGATCTGTCACGCCAGGGAGAAATTGGTCCTGTCCATTTGCCACTTATCCTAACTCATTTTCTCCTATTGTTATGTGGGGACTAAAATATTCATTTCATGAAGAAATTGTCAAACTTCAGTGCTCTGAGATAATTTATGCTTTTCATCAGCTAACCAAATTGCAAGAAGGACTCAACAGAGGTCTGCCGTGAGGCAGTCTCAGCCGAGGATTCTTTTATAACATTCATGCAAAGAGCCTCCGTGGAGATGCTGGTAAACAGCCCAGTGATGCTGAGACGTTGGAGAAAGCACACTTGCAGAACCAGACAGTGAACAAAGGGCTTTTGCATCCAGGAAACATGCTCACAGGGGACTTCTTGGTCCCAGGCTCTGCCTCTGATTGGAAATGCAATCAGTTGGCTGTGTTTAGCTGTGTCCAGTAAGGAGCCATTGGCGGTGATGCTCCACTAACTAGAAATCTCTTCTGCAATCAAATTAAGCACGGCCACAACATCCTCATGATACATGCCGGTTATCACACAGACATTTTATTGCAGAAGTGCTTTTTAAACATTAATTATGCTGTGCATAATATGACCTAGATAAAATGTGGGCACATTATGACTTGTCTGTGGCTTTGAGGTGTGCTGTTTAATCTTTGGCAAAGGCTTAAGGGAAGAAAGTGGGCTGGACTTTTTGCTTAGCATTTTTATTCATGGGACAGTTTGTCTATCTTCCAAAGGCGGCTGCACAAAGGCTTGGGTTCTGCTTGCTCACCTTGACCTGGCCCTGCCTTCTTTCTATACATCCATTTCCCCTAGATGATGAGCCACAAAAGGCATCCAGATTTCCTGGGAAGACTGGGATTGGTGCGGGAACCCGTCCTTTAATGAGGCGGGCACAGTCATCTCTGCTCTCCTTCAGTGTAGACATGTGTGTCCTGACTGACGGAGACTTTGACTCACCACTGGTTAAACATTGTTAATAATACCCCTAAAGGTGGGCATCATCTTTATTTTTCAAATATGGAAACAGAAACTCAGAGAGAACAGATGTGATGTGGGTAGTAGCTCCCCCTTACAGGCAGTAAAGCTGGGTTTCACTCCATTTCTTTGTCTCCATGATCTTTTCACAGCGATTTTTAATCTTTTATCTAATGCAGTGGAAATCTTTCTTTGAACAAAATTTTATCTGAAAGTTCAAAGAGATAAAATGAATATAAAAGGAAGCACTGTGGATGAAGGAGGACCTGCAGAGCCCTGTACACATAGCTCCCTCCCATCCCTTGCTCTGGTAGCTGCCCACTGCTGCCTTATTCCCACTGCTGCCTCAGCCTAAAGACCTGATGGCAAGTGCTAGTTTTTGTTGAGCAATGCTCCCATGTGCTGGGGAAATGCCTGTAGCTCAGGTTGACAGCAGCCTCTCTCTTCTAGAAACTTGTCTTCTCCCTGAGACAAAAACAAGGAAGAAAAGTGTACTGTAGTTAGAGATCATTCATACTATAAACAAAAGCAAAACAGAACTTCAAAATGAGAGGCCTGAGAGAAAGGAAGTGGCACAGTGTTCCACAGAGTGGTCAGAGAAGATCTTGTTGAAAAGAGACTATTTAAAGCTAGGTGTGGTGGCACACACCTGTAATCCCAGCACTCCGAAGGCTGAGGCAGGAGGATCGCTGTGAGTTCGAGACCAGCCTGGGCTGCACAGTGAGTTCCAGAGCAGTTTGAACTACATAGTGAGACCCTGTCTCAACCGCCCCACAAAAAAAAAGGCTATTTAAAAAGTCAGCCTAACAGATACCTGGAGTAGGACAGTTCCTGGTCCTGGAAGGAGCAAGTAGCATGGTCAGGGTAAAGCCAACCTCAGGGTAAAGCCAATCTCAGGTGACAGGAAGCCTACGGGTTTGGGAAGGATAGCAGAGGGTGAAAGCCGAGGGGAACAGAGTAGATGAGGCCAGTGAGATAATGGGAAGATCTGAAGGACCTCATGGACTATTTTTCCCTAGTACCAGGGGATGCCACTAAAGGGCTAGAAGCAGAAAGAGACATGATGTGACATATATTCACAGGATCTCCCTGATCTTTGTGTTAAACAGGCCAGCATTGGCATAGAAAAAGAGCTGGCAAGAGACAGATTTGTCTTGAGAAAGATTTTGGGGTATATGACCTCATATTTAGGATGGTTTTTGTTTCAGTATTCCCATTATCTTTGGGGCCCACTTAAACTTGAGGAGTGCGAGGTTGAAGGGAATCATAAAAGCATGTGTGTGCATGCAAGTGGGCACATATAAGCATGTGTGAATGCAAGCTTGTTAATATCAGTGTGTACGTATGTATGTAAGTGCTCGTCTGGGAATGTGTGAATGTATGTGAACAACTTTAAGCACTGTGAGCATATGACAGTGTGTGAAAATGTGACTGTGCATGTGGGTGAGTATGTGTAAGTGTGAGAATATGTGAATATGTTGAAGTGTGTGAATGTGACAGTGCATGAGTGTGAAGGTAAGGGTATGTATTAATGAGCTTGTGCATACGTGTGTATCTGAATGTGAGTGGGTATTTTCAGAAGAGGAGAGTACAGGTCCATTGCTCAAGAAACTCTGCACCAGATCCTGAGGCAGAGATGACTTGGTGGAGAATGTAGCCAGTCATATGAAACTCAGTTGAGAGACTGAGAGAAAGTCCTAAGGCCACCCAGGAATGGCTTAAAGTCCCTATCTTTCTCTGCTTGACAACATCCTGTTCAGAAGATGATTCTTCTAGGGGGAAGGGGTCCATCTCTCCAGGTCTCCCTTGGTGTGCACTTCCTGTTTCTCACCATCTTGAACATGTTGGGGTGCTCCTGCCTTCTCTATAGCTTGATTGACTTTGTGAGGGTTCCAGCCACGTCTGGTTCTTTGTGGTAATGCCAGGGCTCAGCAGTACTTGAATCTTAGAAGGAGCTCACTATTTACAGAAAAAGTAGCGTCTTTCTTCTCTATGTATATTCCTGTCAGAAGCATGTCCTCATGGAAGCCAAGCTCCAAACCCCAAGGTTTGACTGGGCCCAGCAGATAGGTTTTCCCTTAAAGGTTTCTTAATGATCAGTGACTGACCAGTGGATCAAATCGATGGTCAGTCTGCTTTGATTGTAAATTTAGACAGGAGAAAAAAGACTGCTTTGTTCAGTAATTGTGCTATTATAATAGTAGTGTGGGATCTGAGCTGTTCATCAATGAAATACAAAAATGAAAGCATTGTGTAGGCTTCACCTGAGATTGGATAATGTTGCCTGTGGATGCGAATGCTTAGGGCAGAATGAACATTGAGTGAGCCACATAAATGTGCCTAGAGAGGAAGGGCAAACAGTGTGCTCACTTAACCCAGATTTGGGAGAGGAGACATCATAACTGGGGAATGGGAGGAACACAGTGGCCCGGCAGCAGGTGGAGCCTCAGTCATCTCAGGCCCTACTCTGGGTAAATTCCCGCCCACCTTTCCAGAGCAGCATTTGTGCTCCCCTAGGATCATTTGGGCTGTGGATTTCTGCAGTGCTGGTTTACTGCCTTGGGAGCTGTTTGGAAGAGGGATGCTCTGCGCAGATGACACAGCACAGAAGATGGTCCCCAGGCAGCTCTTAGTGGAATCTGAAGCACTGGAGGAGTTGGATTAATAAGATTCAAGGCTGGGGGCGAAATTGGGTCACACACTGTCCCAGGATGCGGGAAAGCATGCTGTCTGTCTTGGGCCTGATGTGTGTTTGGAAGAGAGGAATGGACATCCTGCTGCAGAAAGAAACAGGGCAGTGTGGAGATTGTTGTCAGGTCTACAGGTCGGGGCTACCCCCAGATGGGAGTGCAAAGTGCAGTGGAAAGAAGGGTATGGTTGGAGTCAGGACAACATTCAAACTCCAGCTCTGCCAACCGCTTATTACCTGTTATGGGCTGAATGGTGTTGCCCAAAATATGTCTGTTGCATTTCTTTCCCTTGGTATGTCAGAATGGGACAATATTGGGGAAGCTAAAATTAAAATGGTAGCTAAATTAAAATGAGGTCCTGTGGTAGGCCCAAATTCAATAGGACTAGTGTCTTGATGAGAAGACATTAGGACACAGACAACCATGTGGGAACACAGGGAGAAGACCATCATTTTCAAGCCAAGGAGAAACACCTCAGAAGAAAAAAGCCCTGTTAACACCTTGATCTTAGACTTCTAGCCTCTGGACCTATGAGAAAATAAATTGTTACCTAAGCTGCTCAGCCTGTGGTACCTTGTTATGTCAGGGCCAGCAAACTAATCGACCACCTAAATGATCTGGAGCAAGCGATCTCGCCTCTCTGGGCCCCAATTTTTTCTATCTGTGAAATAAGTACAACATTACTCATCCCACAGAGCCCTGAGGAGGACTGGAGGAAACAGCATATGCAAATGCTTCTGCAAGTAGCAAGTGTGGGACAAGTGATTGCCATGATTTACTGTTTTCCTTAGAATTACTTCTTTTGTTCATCATTTTTTTCTACAAATATTTTTGAGTGCCTATAATGTACTAGGGACTTTTCTAGAGATTCAGAAAATAAAGGTTGGTGTATCTCTGTCCTCCTTGAATTTTTCAGTGAGAAATAGTATACAAGATCAGTAAAATATAAGATAGGTAAGCAAAGGATAAGTGCAATGGAGAAAATAAAAGTAAGGAAGGAGACTAGGAAGTGAGTTTCTCTCCCTGAGAGAGCACTAAGAAGTAAAGACAGGAGGCAGACAGTGGAGTAAGCCAGAGGGCCATCTTGCAGAGGAATGTTCTGCAAAGAAGAAAGAGCATGTGCAAAGGCCTTGACCTTGGCCTAAGTAAGTGTCGGTTTACTTGAAACCCATTGCGCTCTGGCCTTGATGACCTAAGGGATATGGGGCGTGGGTACTGAAGTCGTGTGTGAAGCATGCTTCTTTCATTGCATGTGTTCACCTCAGTGATCACTACCAAGGGTGGTACTGACAGATCATGTACTTGTCATTTGAGGGTTGGGCTGGGAAAACTATTTTCTTTTTTTTTACTCATTGTTTATTGCTATACTTTAGGTATACAATATGCTGATATTCATCACTGGAAATTTGTACCTGTACATGATATATCTTGGTTCTTATTTTTTTCCCTATTCCCCTGCCCTCCCTTCAACCCCTCCACCTCTCCCTATTTACAAGTACTTTGTTTCTGTTTTTTCCTTTCTGATATTTTTTTCTTTCCCTTCTTTTCTTTCCCCTAACCCTCCATTTCCTTTTTCCTTTCCACTGTGGGCCTTTTCTTCCTATTTCATATTATCTATTATACATTTGCATCCTCATTTACACTTTCAGTTTCTCATACTAGAGAAACTATTCAGTATTTAAGTATGTGTGTCCTATTTATTTCACTTAAGAATATGGCCTAAGGCCGGGGATTTAGCTCAGTGGTCAGTGGCTTGCCTTGCAAGCACAAGGACCCGAGTTCAATCCCCGGTACCAAAAAAAAAAAGAATGTGGCCTCAATGTGCATCCATTTAGCTATAAATATCTGTATCATTCTTTATGGCTGAGTAGCATTCCATTTTATTAAAAAAACCCACATCTTCTATATCCAGTAACCAGTTGATGGACAATTGGGTTGTTTCCAAATTTTAGCTATTATAAACTGTGCCGCTATAAAAATGGGTATGCATACATCGCTGTGGTATGATGCTTTTAATTCTTTTGGGAAGATACCCAGTAGGGGAATAGTTGTGTCAAATGGGATCTCTAATCCTAGTTTTCTGAGACATCCCATACTGATTTCCACAGTGCTTGCTCCAGTCTACATTCACACCAACAGTGGAGAAGGTTTCCCCTTTCTTCACAGTCCCACCAGCATTTGTTATTGGTTAATTTCTTGATAGCAGCCATTCTTTCTGGAGTGAGGTGAAATCTCAGCATTGTTTTCATTTGCATCTCTTGGATGACCACTGGTGTTGAACATTTTTTCACATGTTTATTTGCTATTTCTATTTTTTTCTCTGAGAATTGTCTGTTCATTTCAGATGCCCATTTTTGGATGGGATCTTTAAATTTGGTAGGCCTGCTTTTTTTTAAAGTTCTTTATATATTCACAATAGTAGACCTTTGTCTGAGGATCAGCTGGTAAAATTTTTTTCCCACATTTTGGGTTGTCTCTTTGCTTTGTTGATTATTTCTCTTGCTGTGCAGAAGCTTTCTAATGAGAAAAGATCCCACTTGTTTATTGTTTGTGCTAGTTAACATGCAACTCAGGTTTTGTGCATGAAGGTTTTTCCTACACCGATGTCTTCAAGAGTTCTACCTAACTTATCTTCCAGTCAGTTTAGTGTTTCTCTTTTAATATTTAGATATTTAATCCATTTGGATTTTAGTTTAGTGCATGATGAGAAATACAAGTCTAGTTTTAATCTTTGGCAAATCAAAACCCAATTTTTCCAGCACCATTTATTAAAGAGGCTATCTTTCCTCCAGTGAGGGTGTTTGGCTCCTTTGTCAAAGATGAGGCGGCTGAGTGTGTCTGGAGTTGTTTCTGCATATACTAATCTGTTCCACTGATCCTCAGGTCTGTGTCTTTGCCAGTACCCTGCTGTTTTTATCACAGTAGCCTTATAGTATAGTTTCAGGTTGGGGATTGTGATTCCTCCTTACCTTGTCTTTGTTGCCTAGAATTGCTTTTGCTATTCTAGGTCTCTTTTGGCAATATATAAATATATATTATATATAATGTATATATTTGGGTTGTTTTCTCTAGTTCTGTGAAATATGCTGTTGGAATTTCAACTGGGATTGCATTGAATCTATATGGTAGTTTTGGAAGTATGACAATTTTGACTGTATTGATTCTTTCTACCCAGGAGCAAGGAATGTCTTTCCATTTTCTGATATCCTCTTCAATCTCTTTTTTTCAGAGAGCTGTAGTTTTCAGAGTAGAGGTCTTTTATTTCTTTTATTAGATTGATTCCTAGGTATTTCATTTTTGGGATTCTATTGTCAAAGGAGTTTTTCCTCCAGTTACTCTCTCAATGAATCTGTTGTTCATGTATAGGAAGGCTATTGATTTTTGTGTGTTGACTTTGTATGCAACTACTCTACTCAATTTGGTTATTAATTCTAGAAGGCTTTTGGTGGAGTTCTTGGGGTTTTCTATATAGAGTTTCACATCATATGCAAATAGTGACAATAATGACAATGATGACAATAATGGCAATAATGACTTCTTCATTTCCTATCTTTATTCCTTTTATTTCTTTCTCTTGTCTAACTACTGTGGCTAATGTTTGCAGAACTATATTGAATAGGAGTGGTGAGAGTGGACATCCTTGTCTTGTTCCTAATTTTAGTGTGAAGGATTTCAGGTTTTGACCATTTAGTATGATGTTGGTTGTTGGTTTTCATATATGGCTTTTATCAGGTTGAGATAAAGACCATCTATTTCAATTTTCTGTAGAATTTTTATTTATTTATTTTTATTAATTTTAATAGTACATTTAATATATACAATATAACGACATTCATTGTTGGAAATTTCGTACCTTTACATAATCAGTCTTGGTTCTTATTTTTTCCTCATTCCCCTGCCCTCCTTAAATGGGTGTTGGATTTTGTCAAATACTTTTTTTGCATCTCTTGAGATGATCATATGTTTTTTGTCTTGGCTCTGTTAATATAGTGTTTTACATTTATTGATTTGCATATGTTGAACCATCCCTACATCCCTGGGATGAATCCCCCTTGGTCAGAGTATATGATCTTCTTGATGATCTTCTGTATTCTGTTTGCCAATTTCTTACTGAGGATTTTTTGTGTCTATGTTCATTAGGGAGATTGACCTATAGTTCTCTTTTTCAGTAGGGTCTTTCTCTGCTTTTGGTATCAAGGTAATGCTTCCAAGAATGAATTTGGGAGTCTTGCTTCCCTTTCAGTTTCATTGAAGAGTTTAAAAAGTAGTTCATTGAAGAGTTTAAAAAGTAGTGCCAGTAGTTCCTCTCTAAATGTCTTGTAGAATTCAGCAGTGAAGCCCTCAGGACTCAGGTTTTTCTTAGTTGGTAAATTTTTAATTACATTTTCAATTTCGTTGATTGATATTGGGTTGTTTAGAATTTGTAGGTCTTCTTTGCTCAACTTTGGTAATTCAAATGTATCTAGAAATCTGTCCATTTCTTTTGTGTTTTCCATCTTCTTGGCAAACAGGTTCTCAAAGTAGGTATTAATGATCCTATGGATTTCTGCTGGGCCTGTTGTAATTTTACCCTTTTCATTCTTAATTACACAGATTTAAAACTTTTTTCTTTTTCTGATGTTTGTCTAAGGATTTTTCAATTTTGTTTATTCTTTCAAAGAACCAACTCTTTGCTTCATTGATTTTTTTTTTTTTTTGGTTATCATTGTCTTAGTCTCTATTGCATTGATTTCTGCTCTGATCTTTATAATTTTTTCCCTTATATAGCTTTGTATTTGTCTTGCTCTTAATTTTCTAGAAGCTCGAGTTTTAGCATTAGGTTGTTTAACTGAGCCTGCTCTCTTTTCTTTCTTTCTTTCTGTCTTTTTTTTGGCACTGGGGATTGAACTCGGGTCTTTGTACTTGCAAGGCAGGCCACCGAACCGCTGAGCTAAATCCCCGGCCCTCTCTTTTCTTAATATAGATATTTATTAAAATGAATTTCCCTTGTAAGAGTAATTTCATTGTGTCCCATAAATTCTGATATGTTGTATTGTCCTTGTCATTTAATTGTAGAAATTGTCTAATTTCTTCTTTAATTTCCTCTGTGACCCACTGGTTGGTCAGGAGGGTGCTGGTCAATTTCCATATCTTTATGAAGTTTTTATGGTTTCTTTTGCTGTTGATCTCTAATTTCATTACACTATGATCTGATAATATACAAGGGATAACTTCAGTTCCTTTGCATTTTCTTAAACACATTCTGGGAGCAAGTATGTGTTCTATTTTGGATAATGACTGTGTGCAGCTGGGAAGAATTTGTATTCTGATTTCATGGGGTGGAACACTCTGTAAATATCTTTTAAGTCCATTTGTTCAAGAATTCTGGTATTTTGTTCTTCGTTTTTTGTCTAATTGATTGGTTTATTTGTGACAGTGAGGTATTTTGAGGTCCCTCACTAGTACTGTATTAGTGCCTATTTGATTTTTCATGTCCATTAATATTTGTTTTATATAATTGTGTGTGCTAGTATTTGGTGCATGTATATTTATGATTGTCATCTCTTCTTCTTGGATTGTTTCCTTTACAAGGATGTAGTGACCTTGTCTGTCTGTCTAGTTATAGGATAGCTACTCCTGCTTTTCTTCAGGTTCCTGTCACATGGAGTACTGTCTTCCACCCTTTAACTTGCAGTCTATGAATTTTTTTAATTAAGTGTGTTTCTTATATGCAGCATATTGTTGGATCTTGCTTCTTGATCCATTCTGCCAATCTATTTCTTTTCAATGGTGAGTTGAGACCATTTACACTGATGATTATAACTGATATACATTCACTTATCCTTGTCATAATCATTTCTTGTTGTTGAACTCACCCTGCATTTAATTTCTTATCTTGCCTGATGGATTCATTCTTATGGGCTTTGTGTGGTTTGTGACCCTCATTGTCTTTTCTTAGGATATTGTTTAAAATTTTTTGGAGTGCTGGTTTGGTATTCATGAAGTTCCTCAGGTGTTCTTTGTCATAAAAGTATCTTATTTCTCCATCAATTTTAAAGGAAAAACAGACATTTCTCAGACAAAGAAGTAAAAACATCAAGTAAATATATGAAAAAATGTTCCACATCACTGGTCATTCTAGAGATGCAGATGAAAATTCCACCTCACCCCACAAAGAATGGCTGCTATCAAGAAATCAACCAATAACAAATGTTGGGGTGGGGTTGTGGGAAGAAAGGAACCCTTCTCCATTGTTGGTGGGAGTGCAGACTGGTGCAACCACTATGGAAATCAATATGGAGATACCTCAAAGAGCTGGGACTAGAGGTTCCATTTGACCCAGCCATCCTTCTGCTGGGTATCATTCCAAAAGAATTAAAAGAATCATATCACAGTGATATATGCATACCTATGTTTATAGTGGCACAGTTTGTAATAGCTAAAACTTGGAAACAGCCCATTTGCCCATCAGTTGGAGACTGGATAACAAAGATGTGGTTTTTCTATAAAATGGAATACTACTCAGCCATAAAGAGTGAGAAATTAGAGTAAGTTTTAGGAAAATGGATACATATTGAGGATATACTCCTAAGTGAAATAAATAAGTCACACATGTGTAAATACGGAATAGTTTCTCTGGTGTGAAAAACTATAATAGTACATAAGATCCTAATGAGATAATTGACAATGTGAAATAGGAAGAAAAGGGCTAAAGGTGTAGGGAAAGTGGGGAGGGTAGGGGAAAGGTAATAAGGGAAAAGGAAAAAATATGAGAAAATGAAAAAATGGAAATAAAGTGTTTGTAAATGGGGAAGGGAGGAGGGGGTGAAGGGAGGGACAAAGACTTAGAAAGAGTTGGGGGAGTCAGATAGAGAGATGGAAGTAGAGTTTAGAAGTAGGACTAGCAAACTCAGGAGAATCATGCAAACTTTGGGACACCGGTGAAGACAGGAGAAAAAGAAAAAAGGAAGGAACAGAAACAGGAACAGAACAAACTAACAGCAACAGGAAAACAGAAGATGTATTTACAACCTTAACAATAAGATCAAGAAAATAACAGAATAGGACAACAACAAGCCTTGGAGAAGCCCTCTCTGCTGCTCACCACTGTGCCACATTCCAGAGCTCATAGCAATGGCTCTCTGGCCCCAGCTACCTCTGCTGCACAGATCTGGGTCTGAGGGCTGCCCTCACTGGCTTGGGCACACACTCTCATGGGTGCAGGGAGGTTCGTGTTTCTTGGGGTCTAAGAATGGGAGAGTAGAAAACTATTTTCTTAATTTTTGGGCTGGAGACTCACAGCAGAGTAGAACTAGCTCAGAAGGTCTGTTGGGTTCAGGCCTTGCTGGGGTAATTCCCACCATTAATTGGAAACTTTGAGCATCTCTCAGAGCAGAAAAGCAGAAAGAACAGGTGTCCTGAGTAATTTGGGATACTGCTAAAGGGGCTGGAGTTTGTAATTTCAGCAAGGGGACCTGGTTATAACTAGGTCTTCTCAAACAAACTGCAGGTTCTTGTGTTTGTGTTCACAGAAACTGTAAGTCATACGAAGAGAATAAAGTCCCTCCCTAAGTGTTGGCCCTAGTAGGTGTCACTACATGTCAGGTGGTAGGAAGCATAGGTGATCGTGTTGATTGTGCTGGCGTTGGAAGAAAGAATGAGTCCAGGCTGGGGGTTTAGCTCAGTGGTTCTCCTGCCTGCTTCCAAGGGCAAAGTGTGGAATTTGGTCCCCAGTACCAGGAAAAAAGAGAAAGAAAGAAAGAAGGAGTCAGTTCCTACCACATTGGTCTCCTCTATCTAACTATATTTTCACTAAGATATTTTTAAAAACTTTTGATACTACCTCTTCAACCTGAGTCTTAAATCTGAAAAATAAGTACTTATTTTCATTGTAACTTTTCATAACTATCATAGCATTATATTTCATTACATGAGTGAATCATGTTTTATTACATTTTTCAATATGACCATGATTGTTTTTCTGTTATAAATAAGACTGTATTGAACATCCTTATGAATGTAGTTTTCTTTTGCTTTTTTATTTCCTCTTCCAATATCCTTAGAACTTTTTTTCCTAGAATCAATTTCCAGTTACAGAATAGAATTACTTTAGTTTAGAGTGCAATTTCTTCAAGGCTGTCAAAATCATTGTGAATCGTCTTTATTTTATTCTCTGTTGGATCACTTATTTCACTTGGTTTTGTTTCCTTTGTAAATTGGAAAAGCATTCTTTCTATGTCTCTGCCTAAATGCTGTCAAATATGTTGAGGAGGAGAGGTTCAAGGATACAATTCACTCTAATTTGAAGGTTCTTTAGGTTTGAAAATTCCATTTCTATAAATTATAATACTATCTTAATGTAAATTTAAAATTTTAACCAGATTTATTTTGCTTAAAGAGGTATGCCTGAAAATAGCCATTGATGTCTAAATGTGCAGCATATGTTTTTCTAGGAGTGAAAATTTCTGAGCTTGATGTATTTAAAGAGAGATTTTAAAAAGCATTTAGCATTGGTATCAGATTTATTTAGTTTTAATTGTTTTATGTGAGTTGAATTGGTATGAGTGGATTTGTGATGTTCTTTGCAAAATTTATCCTTTTTTTAGCGGGGTGCATCTCACAAAATAATCTTGAAATGGCTAGACATCCTTATCTTTTTAAATGGTTTTTATCTCCTATTAGCTATAATGGGATTTCCACAAATAAATTGCTGCATTTTGTTGAAAGATAGCGGAACCCCAGCTGACCCTCCCCCAAGCCTGGGGAAATTTTGAACCATGCTCCCTCACACATACACCATTTTTCTCTTCTTAATGGAATACAATTTTAAACCTCCATAAAAGAGCAGGAACATATTTATTGGACGATGGTGTGACGCTGATGTTTGAAGGCTGACAGTGTGCTTCTATTGGTGCATTAGGCTGACTGGCAAAAACAATTTTTAAAAGCTTCAATAAATGACATAAATAAAACAGTGAGGATTCAGGGGGCTGCTCATACTCAGCAAATTATATGTTCCTCTGACATATTGTTATTTGAGGACAATGACAAACATTTCAGACCATCCATGGAAGCCACTGGGGGAACTTTTGTTTCTCTCTAATAGCCCCAGAAGCCTTTATGGCTAATAGTGTGTGTAATGAGTCCAGTTTTCCAGGCCCTGAAAGGAGAGGCAGGGTTTTTGTATGGGGAAAAAGGCCTCTGAAAGCATGGCCAGCCATGATGGAATCAGGTCCTTTGACACACAAAAGAGGCTTCATCTTCCCACAGTTGGAGAAGATGGGAGACAGGGAGAGGAGGTAGTCACAAGACAAATGCTAAGCTAGGAGATTACAACTGGAGCCCAAAGCAGAACTGATGCCAGCTTACAGCAGAGCATCACAACCAGAGCAAGGAGAGCAGTTCCAGAGCTACTGGCAACACAGGTCAAAGGTAATGTGCTCAGCATGCTGATGGCGCATTGTCACCGGTGGGGGCTCCACTCACCCTCTCTTTCTTATCACCTTGGAGATCTCTGTGCTGCAAAAGATCTGGGGTAAGACTCCAAATAACCATTTTAACAAACTCCATGGATGATTCTGATTTACAGCCAAGCTGCATAACTTCTGCTCTGGTTCAGCTCTGCCTAGGAGAGGGAAGGTGGCATCAACTTCCTTCCCCACCTGACATCTCTCAACTAGGAATGAGGAGGTCAGAACCCTGGGGCTGGATATCAGTACATGCTTGTAGAGCTCTGGAGTGTTACTGTTCTTGCTGAGACTTGAGTTCTCTTTATGAAAGGAGGGTCTAAACCAGTGGGTCTTAGCTCTGGCTGCACATTGTAAACACTAAGAAAACTGAGAAAAAGCAAAGCTTGGGTCCTTTCCGGCCCCATGATATGGGAATACTATACCTGAAGGTGGAGCCTTGGAATCTATAGATTGTTGTTTTGAGTCTGGAACCCTTAAGGAGTAAAAACACTTGACCATACTCCTCCTGCTTGTTCATTCATATAGCTGGGCTTGAATGGAGGCCTTGTCTGCCATGGTGGAGGAGATAACAATAATAATAAAACAACAACAACAACTATAAGATGAATCAGTAGAGCTAGCACCAGACCCAGGTTTCCAGCATGTGATTAGATTTCCACAGTTGGAGAGAGATGCAGAGTTGGAATACTATCCTTTCAGCTTGATTATGTAGGCCTTGGACCTTAGTATTGGGACCACAGTGTAGACAGAAAGCTGACAGTGGATGGGCCAGTCCAACTCTAGGACAGGCACTGAGACAGTATGAATTGAAATCACAAAATCCTACAAAGTACAGGGAATTTTGTCTTCTTTAGGTAAACATGCCAAGGTAATGTCTAAGCGTAGGTCTGAATGAGCCAGTAAGAGCCTTAAATCAAGCTAAAAATCATGATCTTTGGAAAAGTGGAGGTCTAGTCTAAGGACAAAAGATGTCACCAGCCAAAAAGGTGGGGATTCAGGAAAGTCTCCAGAGTCAGATAGAACTCTAGAGCAGTTTCCCAAAGGGCCAGCAACCTCAGCACCATCTGGTAAGTCATTTATAAATGTAAATTCCACTGAGTCAAAAACTCGGGGGTGAATCTGGCAACCTGTGTTGTAAGGACCCTCAGGTGAATCATATGCAAGAATCAGAACCACTGGAATGGAATTTAAATAAGGCAGCAAAGGCAGAAATCTAACAAAGCCAAATTGGTCAGGCTGGAGAAGGGCCTGGGGGGCTTGCAATGCCAAGGCCCTCATACCTGATCAGCGGCTTAGAGAAGCAAAAGTAAACTTACACCCCACTATTGCATGTGGGCCTCTATTGCTGGGGATGCCTGGATAGTACTGATGGGATGGGGAGCATGGTTGTACTCCTAAGGCTGAGCTCATCACTGACTAGGACTGGGTGAGTCAGAGGTTATGAGAGGAAGGGGAGGAGATGCCAACATCTGGGGATGAACTGCCAATAGTCAGGTTATCTTTCTTTCTTCAGAGCCATGCCCAAGGATCCTGGCTGAGCTCTGCTTATTATATCAGTCTGCCTTCTTCACTGAGTCCTGAAGGGGAGAATAAAGCCAAACATTCCTGAAAGGTTTTGTGTGCAACCATGCTCAGATGATAGTGCTGTTACATAGATGACATCTTCCTCACAGCGAATAAAAATGATGCACAGCAGACCATGGAGTTATTCAACACATCATTTTCAAACATCTTTTTATTGTCTGTATATAAAACCAAGCAGAGACTTCTTTTTCTGGGAGGGCAGCAATGATACACTCACAATGATTTGGTTTAAATGAGGAACAGGCAGATATATGTCAGGCACCCTGAGCTCTCCATTCATGTGGACTATTTTGCTGCTTAGAAAGGCCCGTGACCGAACAGGCTTCAAACAGGTACTCTCTCATGTCTCTGAATACTATGTGGAAGAACCCTTAATGTTATGTTTTGTTTTTCTGGCACAATGGATGTGTAAGGTTTGAGAAGTGACTGATGGCACTTTATGGAAATGAAGTCTAAACTGACCAGAAGTTGGGCACATAGAATTTTTGCTTGGACAGAGATGTTGCTAAAAGTTTGTTTAGTTTGAGAAGAAACATTTTCTAGATCTTTGTGGTTTGATGGAATATCACTTTTTCTAGCTTACTCTGGTGTCATGTACGCAGCTTGAATCTCATATATAGTTTTGGTGAGAAATAGACATTTCAAAATGACTTCTATCATTCAGTTGCTGGGAAATGCATTATTTAATACATCTGGGAAATGCTAATTTAGATAAATTCACTAACTTGCAGTGAAGAGATTCCAGAATCTCAAAGGAGATCCCTAAAATAATTTCTTAACTTTTTATAATGAAAAATTTCAGGCATATCTAGGAATTGGTAGAATAGTACATTGAAAAGCTGTGTAAAGATCACTTAGCAGCTATCGACAGAGTCTACTTCTCTCCTCTCCTCTCACCCTCACTGGTTTGTTTGGAAGCAAATCCTAGCCTTCATGCCTTTTTATTCATTTATATCTCACTGTGTATATTAATTACTTTCCCATCCCTGCAGCAGAATACCTGACAGTCACAACTTAAAGGAGAGACTTACTGTGGTTCACAGCATGGTGGAAAGGCCTGATGGAGGAAAGTTGCTCACCCAGTGACATCCAGGAGGGGGTGAGGAGAGAGGCTGGTGAAGGAGATACGCTCCAAAGACACCGCCCAGTGACACACTACTTCCAGCCAGGGCCTCACCTAAAAGAAAACTTAGCTATAAACTCATCAATGGATTAATAGCATTGCCGTGATCCAGTCACCTCCCAGAGGCCCCACTTCTAAATACATGATACTTTTGGGGGGCGTTCCAGATTTAAACCATAATATTATGTGTCTCTAAAACACAGAAACCTTTAAACACATCATCATAACACTATTATTGTTTAAACATCACAGTGTCTACTTACTGTTATCAAATATTCAGTCATTGTTCATAATTTCATTATTATTAGTTTAAAATGAGATGAATCAGGATCCAAAAATTTCTATACATTATGATTGGTGGACATGTTCTAAGAAAGTGACTTTAAACCATTCCTTTCACTTTGTACATTTTTTCTTGTTTGGATTCAGAAATCCCCACATAAGTGCCAAAGGCTTTAGTCCATTCTGTCATCCATCCACAGCCCAGTGATTGGCCCAGCAAGTAAATCGTCTGCCAAATTCTGGCAGCAGAGACCAGAGACGCAGGTGGTAGAAAATGAGATGAGCCCGGATTGCCAGGACTCCATCTTGGGCCTAAACTTGTTCATCCTAAAATTTGGTCACATTGTAAGTTACTAGTGAGGAAAGAGCACCATGGAATCTACTTCATGAAAGATTGAGGGTCCACTTGGGGGAAAGACTTAGAGCAACACATGAAAATGTTGCTCTGAAAAATGGGTACCAGCTGGCCCAACAATTAGCAGACCCCATTTCCCCACTGGAAACATGAAGTAACTCATTCATTTCTTAGGAGTAGGCCTTTGGGTGGCTCTGGGTTTGAAGGCTGGTGGAAGACAGTGCTTATTATGCAGATTGTTTTATTTCTTAAGGTTGAAACTTACTAAATATCCCTAGGACTGTAAGAATTCAATTGCTAGCCCTGGGAAACAAAACCAAAGTAGCTGATGAATTTGAACTATGTGTAGAATATCAAATTGGAGAGGACACTTTTATACATAGTTATTGCTACCTCTGTTCTCTATAAAGGTGAGAAGGACAAGGTAGGACTCATCCCACATCCATGCATTCAGGCATCCATGCAACCATCCACCCATCCATCCCATTTTTTTTTTTGGTACCGGGAATCAAACTTGGGTCCTTGTACTTGCAAGACAGCCGCCAGAACCACTGAGTTAAATCCCCGGCCCATCCATCCCATTTCTATTTCTCCCTTTGTTTCTGGTTCTCCTCATTTCACAGACAAGTTACTTCCAAATGTCTAGTGACATTGGCGATTGGCAGCTCCAGATTCTTCACACCAACATGAAGGGTGTTTCTCCATCATATCATTTGTATGTCAATTCTAGTAAGAAAAACTGGCTGCATTTTTTTGAATTACATGACCACCCAAGCTCAGTAACTATGTTGAGAAAAACAAGATACTCTCATAGTATGCTTAAGTCAGGTGTCCATTCTGAAACCATAGAAAGGAAGAAGATAGAGATAGTAAGGGCAGGAATAACAATCATATATCATATTGTACCCCACACTCTCTGTCACTCCTAGTGATATGAGTACAACTCCAAATTATACTCTAGGATTGGTGAAAATACAATACGGACAGGGATTCATCCCACTTTCCACATTTAGAAGTTTATTGTTTAGCTCATTTAATTTTATCTAATATGGCTGCTTCATTTCCCACCACATTGATCGTTATTGAGTCCATCTCTAGCAGAGCCAAATCAGGAGATACAGGAGAACACAATAGGCAACTGGTATGAAGATAGTTATATCCATAAAGTCATCAATAGTAAACCTCTTTTCTTTGATCTTTCATTCCACAGTCATCTCCAAGTCCAAGTAACAGTCACTTTATCTTCCTCTCCTCTTTACCTCTTCACAGTTCTCCACAACAGTTTGCATTAATGTGACCTGAAGGAAGACAAAGAGGAACGAGAAAGTGGGTGGGTGTGCATGATGGAGGACAGTCAGAAAGGAAGAAAATGGTCTTCTCATTCTTCTGTGTGCATGCACATACATATATATGCACCCATGTCTGCATGCACGTGCACAAGCCACGCATACATGTACACACATGTGAACTTATGCACAGAGAACACACACACATTAATTAATTCATTGCTTTGCTGAAAGAAATGTAAAATTGCACATCATTTTGTGACAATTTATGTGACTCTGAGCGTCATCTTTTGCTTCAAGGAGCTTATAGGAGAAGAAAATTGACACTCATCAACAGCTCTCGAGAGACTTTGAAAGCAAAATACACCTTTCACAGCCTGCTTTGAAACCCTTTCTAAATATTAAGAAGCAAGCCCACTTTAACTAATAGTATATTGGTTTAGAGTGTATGCAAAAACAATCTGTATGTATATTATGTTTATATCTGTTTTATAAATGTGTTTTTATCTGTAAGTTTTTGATTATCCAAAAGAGCCTACCATTGATCTCTTTTCTTTCTTTTTTGAGATAAAGTCTCACTCTGTTGCCCAAACTGGCCTCTTACTTCCTATACCATTTTTGCCTCAGCCTTTAAGTGTTGAGGATTACATGTACTTTTCACTGCATCCGGCTAATCTTTTCTTTTATAATAGCTATAATTTCTCTGATGCTAACCACTGGTCAAGAATCCTTTACCTCTGTAAAAAATTTTTTCAAAGGGAAAGTAGTATTTGTATGCAATAATCTACATTAAAAAAACTTATAGGAATATTCTGTAGCAAACAATTTGGACATGCCAGTTCTTTACTTAGGTTCTATATTGACATGGTCAATAAGTGTGAGCAAAGTTAGAAACAACTGAATATTAAAAATGCAAATGGCACAGCTGAACTCAAGGGAAATGCTTCCCAGGCAGATGAAAGTGCCATCAAAAACGCTATTGTAGTGTTATGAAATTTTAATTCATGATCAAAATGTCTTCTCCCAAGTCCCAATACTACTTTCCAATGTATCTTTTAAATTATAGTGGGACTTAGTGGATAACTTTTTAAATATCCTTAAATTGCAAATAGATGAACATTTGGCCCAAAATACTTTAAAATTCTTACTGTGGCTAAGCTGGGAGATTCAGCAGGAAGTGTTACATCAGCAGAGCACTCTGCCTTTTCTATCTTACATCTTCCAGCAACGAGAATGTGTTTCAGGCACGCATTCTGGAGTTATGTTTAACAATCCCAAGACATCATCTCTATTCAGCCTCTCAGCCTCCAGTGGAGATGAAGTGAATATTAAATAATCAGGAGGGCCTGCCATGAAATCCTGCTGCCATGGAGTAAAGCTCAGCATTAGGACAACTGCTTCTTTCTTCCAATTATATTTGCATCCCGTTTTGAAATAATATGCTTTAAGCCTTTAAAATGAGCATTATTGGGTGACTGAGGTGAGGGATAGTCGTGCGTACTGGTGCTATGTTGAAAGAAACTGTGGCTTAGCTCTGTTCAAAGTAAATTCCTTTGGTTTTGTCCTGAAAAAAATTTATTCAGATGTGACTAAGCTCGCTTCTCAGGTAAATCAATTCTATGTTTAGTAGTATGGGAAGAAAGGTGAGGAAAGTAAGGAAAATCTAAATGTTTTGGGGTTAGCAAAGGATCTGAGGTGTTTGCTGTAGCTGGAGATGTGTTCACAGATGTATTAATTTTCCATGCTTTGTAACAAGTAACTACAAGTTTCGCATCATTTATTAGCTCACAGTTTGTGGCTCAGAAGCCCAGTATGGCATGGCTGGGTTCTCTGCTCAGGTTCATATCACAAGGTGACATCGAGCTATTGGCTGGAATAAGTTTTCTTCTGGAAGCTTTACAGGTGAATCTGTTTTCAGTCTATTTCATTGTTGGCAAAATTCCATTCCTTGTGGCTGTGGGACTGAGGTTCCCATTTCCTTGATGCCTGTCTTCCCGTGGTCTGCTCTTAGCTCCCAAAGGCTGCTCAGGTTGCTTGCCATACAGGTCCCTTCAAAAATAAGTTAGCAGAGGTGGGTCAAACTCTGTACTTTGACTGATATCTAGATTAGGATTTAAAGGGCTATTTTAAGGTGAACTTATTTGGGACATTATAACAGCAAGACCATCTCTTTTACAGTAAGGAAAAACATAATCATGGGAGTGACATCATGTTCACATTTTCAGGGATTCTACAGCGTATACGCACTAGAGGTTGGGAGATGTGGAGAGGGAATGGGGAGGCTTCTGCCTACCACAATGGTGTTGGTCAAGGTCCTCAACTGCCATGATGTCCTTCTTAGATGATGGTGAGGTTCTGGTGAGGATTGTCAGCAGGAAGAGAATGGAAAAATTATGCTTAGAGGCTAATTAGCAAGAAACCACAATGTGCCGTCTTCCAGGCAGTGGGATGAACTTAGATCTGCATACTAATGCAACAGACAGGTCCTCTTATTATTTGTAAAAAGTCTTAAAGCACAAAATTAACTGCCTAAAAACTTTATTAAGTGAAATATAAACTTAGGCAGAGTTGCAGGAAAGGTCCTGGCTTCCTCTTTTGCCACTCTTTGAGAAACATGAAAATTGGGGAAAGTTGCTCTCTTTTGGGGCCAGATACAGTTCTGGCAGCACTGCCTGCTTAATGGTCCACTAGAACTGGGGCCAGCCCCTCTCCCATCAGGCACATTTATGCACAATCAAGTGCAACATCCATGCCATAGGCACATCCATGTGTCATGTATCTATGACAAGAGGGATTGGGCAAATGTGGGCTTGTGCACCAGACCCAGCATTTGTATGTAATGAGGAAAGAAATATATTCACTGTGTGTTCCCAGAGCAAAGGGCACAGAGCAGGGTTTCTCACCTTACTGCCCCTGACATTTAGGAACAGATAATGCACAGGCTTGTTGGCCTTTGGCCTTTCCTCCCTAAATTCCAGTAGTATGTTTTCTAAATTATGACAACCAGGAATGTTTTCAGTCAGTGCCCAAAGTTCCATGGGGCCAAAATCAATGTCACTGAGAACTACTTCTAACTACACACAATTCTGCAACATAAAAGGAATGAAGAATTTAGAAGAACTATTCAACCTACCATTGTGGCTTTATATCTTTTAGGACATATCTTTTGGGACTGGAGGCAGAATGAAGGGGTGGGGAGAAAAAAATGAGTAAGAACAAGTAAGTTTTTTTTTTGGGGGGGGTGCCAGGGATCAAACTCAGGTCCTTGCACTTGTGAGGCAAGCACTGGAACCACTGAGCTAAATCCCCGGCCGACAATTCTTTGCTGGAGTTCTGATCAAGTGATACCTGGAGCCATCATTTTATCTTTTTGTCATAACCTAAGGAGTTCTGTATGATCCAAGAGATGTAACAGAAAAAAATAGAATTAAAGATTATGACATCCGTTGTTATATCTTTCATGCATGGAAAGGATGAAACAGAGGAGGCTGATTAGGGTCTGGTGGTCAAGGTCTTCTTATACCAGTCCGAGAGGCTGGAACTGGGTGCTCTTCCCACCATGGAGGATTGGTAGGAAAAGCCCATTCTACCTGAAGCCCTGAGTCTTTTACAGCCAGAATTATACTGGAAGTCACCCCCATTCTCGTTGTCTTAGATGTCTCACTTCCATTGCAGAAAAACAATGGAACAGATATTAGGAACGAAAATCCATAAACATCATGAAGAATGTAGATCCGTGACCCATAAAGATGATTTATAAAGAAGAATTTGCCAAGAAAACTCGATTGCTTTTATTGATAGAATGGCTAAATTAGGCGATGAAAGAATCAGAGTAGAAGTCATAGATCTTATTTCAGTAACGCAGCTGATATATTATCTCACAAAATTTTGCTTGACAAATTAATGCAAATTGGGTTGGCAGAGGAGCTATCGGCACAGATTGAGAGCTGGACGAAGGCTCAGAAAGTGATGGTAACGACAAACAGCCATGGACGGAGCTGCTGTGAGCTACCCCGTGTGCTGTTGCATACTCTGGCCTTAGCTCTGCTGATTCTGTTAACTCCTTATTGAGAAGAAGGGACCAGTAAACGCAGGGGTTGCGGCTCGGCTGCTGGACATTGAATGGGAGGGCTCAGAAGGCCACTAGGAAATGAGAAAGGACCTAAGGAGGAGTTGTATAGGCTGAACCTCCTTACGAGTAAGCCTTGGGGGCAGTGTCGGCAAGTGGAGCTCACAGTGGGACTGCAGAACAAACTGGGACCTTGTCTGAGGTGGCAGATGACAGAAAATGCTTTTAATGCCAATGATTTTTCTTGTTGGGGGAGCTGTGTGTCCTGATGTAAAAACCACAAATCCAAATGCATTATAATGGGGCCAGGCAGAGTGATGAGAGAGAATAAAACTGAAGAAGGGATGACCCATACTGCAATGAAAAGAAATGAAACCCATCAGCATGGGTGAATCAGAACCATAATATTGAGAAAGTGTCTGGCCCCAAAAGTAATGGATAAAACTTCACTTATATAAAACTCTCCAAATAGGCAAAACTGTGTAGCTCAGAGATACATGTTTACATGGTAAAAAAGTAACTAAAAGAAAAAAAAAAGTAGGATGAAAGTCAGGAAAGAGGGACATGGGAGGCTAGTAGAGGTTGTGACTGGAAGGTTATGTGGTGTTCTGGAGGGGGTGGCCACATGCCTTCCCTTGACCTGGGGTTAGTGTTATGTATATGTTGACTTTACAATTACTGTTTAAACTGTGAACCTATTTTGTGTGATATATGACACATATCACAATGAAAAAAGAAGAGAGGGTTCAGGAACTCTCCCAAGGAAGTAGTCACTAATCAGCACCAGTGGATTGCTGCCATGTGGGAGTGGGGCCAATGTTGTCAGACCAAGCTTTTAAAAGAATAAAATAGATGGATTTTTAAAAATGTGAAATAAGCCTGTAACTGATTGTGAAGTTATTTAGACACTGAAAAGCTGACAGCATGGGTCAGCTATAGTAGATCTTAAGGTGAGACAGGGCCAGTGACCGCCAGTTTGTGGTTCCTGCCCCAACCCAGGGTTGGGGAGAAAAAAGCAAACATGTCTACCCTGCTATATTTAGCAGTGTTCTTTGCACTGCTTTTCATCTGGGGATCCTCTAAAAATTGTTAGTGAATTAGTGGGTCTTTACTCTCATGATATCCCATTTTAGCTGACACAGGAAATTTAAGAAATTTCCCCAGTATTATAGAACTAGTAGGTGGGAGTGCTCAACCTATACTAATTTAATTGCTTTTTGGGGGGACCAGAGATCGAACTCAGGACCTTGCACTTGTGAGACAGGCAGCGGAACCACTCAGCTAAATCGCCGGCCCTAATGGCTAAGACTGTGCAGGTGCTGATTTTGCAAGGGTCTGTGAATTGGGTGACCTGATGTCTCTTTTCTCATCCTCTGCCCCAGCAAACGTCACTAACAGATCAGTGCTCTGTGCTGAGCTGAGACCTTACCCCAGCACTCATATTCAATTAGAATTGATGATTCTGATGACACATGTCCTCTCCCGATACCGTCTGTTATTCCCCCAGTGTTCCATGGTGGAGGCGATTCCTGAAGGGTGTCGGTGGTTGCAAGTATTGTCAACCATAGAATGATACTGTAACTTAAATTCTGCATAAAGAACTGGTCAACAGATCCATGTCTCACTAGATGGGATTCTTTCTGCTGCTGGCATTGGCCTCATTGCACCTACCTACTCCGGAGCAGGATGCTGGCTGGGTGTTCTCCAGAACTTGGTGTGCCATTGGGACAGAGAAGATCACCTTGCAAGCTGCTCTTTTCACTATACTTTTGGAAAGAGCATTATCAAGAGTGGCTAAATGAGGTGTTAAATGATCTCCAGTAAAAGGGAAGGACAGTGATATGCATGACAACCAGTTGTACAGAAAAGTGAAATGGTGGTAATGATAGAAACTAACCATGCAACCATTTCCTGTCTATGGCTAGAGACCCAAGCACAGGGAGCTGCCCCTGGAAACTGCGGATCACTGAAGGCAGAGGGAGCTCTAGGGAATGCTTGGTCCATCTCCCTTGTTTCACAGATGGGGTTTAGGCCTTCAAGGAGCGGGGATGCCTCTTCCATCACACCCTCAGTGACTCTTACTGTGATGTTAGCAAAATGCAGTGTAACAGTTGAGAACCAGCCTTGGCTTTGGCCTCTTAGGTTTACGTCCCAGCTTTCTTGTGTTCCAGCTGTGTTGCCAACAACAAGTTTCTTAACCTCTCGTGGGCAACATGCAGAACATAGCAAACCATATTTTATGGAATTATGAGGATTATAGGAGGAAATGCAAATCAAAGTATGTCTGATTCCTGGCATAAAGAAAAGATTCAAAATTTATATATATTTTAATATACACGCATATATACATTTGTGTATTTATGTAAAATACCTATATCCAATATTGTGGCAAGTAATATGATGTAAGGCCTGTATTTCCAAGGGCTTCAATAGTTAAAATTGACTTTTCTTTTGTGAAGTTGGATTTATATGGCCATTTTGGATCTATTATGTCATTTTGGAAGGACAGCACAGTATCTTTTATAAAGAAATATTATTGTCGTGCTGCTGTGAGAGGTAACACCTCCCAATTGGCCCTCATCCCTCTGCTGGCACTGTTCTTGAAGGATAATGCTTCTTAGTTCCAGAGTGGTGAATACGAGTGACAGTTTCCTGCTCTGGGCGTCTCAATAATAGTTGAAAGAGTTGTTGGAAATCAGGCCTTTATGAAGAGAAAAGGAAATATCCATTGAGAACAAAAGTGATCCCATTCATAGATGAAAGTTGACTGTGTCTTAGTGGTTTTCTGAGGTCTTTCCAAAACAGCAGTGGCCGTGGGGTGCTGGTCATTTGTTGACCCTGGTTAAACATGGGGTCATGAATGCTTACTGCTGGCTGCAGTTAAGTGTCCAGAAGCAGAGTCAGGACCTGGGGCTTAGAAGGTCAAGCAGAGGGTAGCAACAAAGGACAGAAGCCAGGCTGAAGTTATGGGAAGAGACATGAGGTATCGTGGCAAGAGCTGGCTGGCGAAGGTTCTGTATCTGGCAGTGCCTATCCAGGCTTTTTGATGGCTGTCAGCCTTTCCCAGAAGGAACACTGTATGTTTAGGGATAGGAGTGAGATGTCAAAGAGAGAAGGCTGTCATTAAGGGAACTGAACTATTGTGGACAATACATAGATGATAGACACTATTTAGATAAATAATAGACAAGTGATATATAGGTAATAGATACTAGATACAGAGATAATAGATTGATAATCAATTAATGTATAGTATATTAATTTTCTGTTGTTTTCCAACAAATTACCACAAATATAGAGGTTTAAAAGAGCCTACATTTTTATTTCATACTTTTATAGATCAGAAGTAGTCAGCCACATTTCTCTGGTTTCATGAAGCCAGAGTCAAGGTATTAGGATGTGTCCCTTCCTAGAACCTCTGGGGTTGAATCTCCTTCTAAAATCGTTCAGTACAATTCCTTGTGGTTGTAAGGCTGATGTTCCCATTTCCTTAGCTAGTCATCAGGTGGGACAACTCTGGCTCTGGGAGGTGGCCTGTGCTCCTCCTCCTGCTGTCCAGGAGATCCTGGCTTCCCTCGTGCTGCTCTTGCCTGTGAGAACTGTTGTGATTATATTTGGGCCCACACTGAAAGCTCAAAATAACAACCCTACCTTAATGGTAGCTGATAAATAACCTTAGTTACACCTGCAAATTTTCTTTCAGTAGTATACGAATTTGTGACAATCTTGGGGACATCTTTAGGGTTTCAGTAGCCACAGATGGCAGATGAATGAAGAGACAGATGATGAGATGAGATAGATGAGAGATATATGGGAAAATAGAAAATTGATAATTAGTAGATGAATGGAGAGCTAGCTAGCTAGCTAGAATAACAGGTAGTAAGTAGGCAGACCATAGATACATACACAGATAGGTGGATAGATAGTGATAACAATTTGCTATATACCAGATTTTAGTTATGCAATTGCAAATGCCTCCGCAAATAGAGTTTGAGTAGAGTTCTTATCCAGTAGGGAGAGTGATGATATTATCAGAATCTAGCCTGTTATTTCTCATTATTCCTTTCTCACACTTTGTATTTCTTACTCAGTTAAGTGTTCACCATTTGCCACAGCCTATACTGAGACTTTCTACAATTGGAGCTCCTGTGAAAGCCAGGTGACCTTTTTAGTTTTGTAAGCAATCATCCTGCATTCCATTTCTATTTACTCCTTTTTTAACACACTCAAACAACAAGGTAGACGTGGTCCCAGCTCCCATAAAGACTGAAATCTGGTGGTGGACATTTAGAAGTGAAATGGCAGCACTGATATCAGGTGACAAATTCTTAGAGAAGGAGAAATGCAAAATGAAACACATTAGAGGAAACATAATCTAGGTTGGGGAATCTGGGGAGACTTTGTGGAAAAAGTAACATCTAATCTGAGACCCCAAGGACGAGAAGGGGTGAGTTATGTAAAAGAAGTGGATGCCTGGAACAGCAAAACTCATCAGCTCTAATTGAGTTGCGTTGGTTATTTCTGTTCCTAATTGCTCCTGCACAGATCTGTACATACACTGCATATTTAGGATGTGTCGGTACTTTCAAATGCAAATGTGTTCTACAAAAATGTTTTCTGCTTGTATAACTCAGCAAAAGTTTTCTGTGGCTTTGTCAGGGGTATGGACTTTGTGGCTTTTTGTCTTAACATAATTTTTGTTTTAGGTAGGGAGAAGAGTCAGTATTTGTCAGGGTAGAGCTGCCCAGACAACTGCTCTGTATTACCGAGAAGGCCTTGTGCTGCCTGTCCCTGCCCTGTTCTCTGAGCACAGAGCTGCTGTTCAATTTGTACTTGGAAGGAAATGCTGAAGCAGCAGGGGATTTCCTTTAGCTCTTCTGCGCTTCTGCAGTGGGTCACACTGTGGCTATGGTGGGCAAAGCTGAAGGAGCTGGACAGAGTGGTGAGGCCTCCAGCCTCCGTTCTTCTCTTTCATTCTTCAGACTCCAGACTCTGGTCACTTCTGTTTTTGGTACCTGGCCTCGAACTCAGGTCCTTGTACTTGAGAGGCAGGGAGCGAAACCACTGGGACAAATCCCTGGCCCTTCTGGTCACTTCTGGATACGCTAAAGCCTCCCCAGTCTGAGCTTCAGTGGTTTCCAGAAGAAAATGAACCCTGATAAAGGAGCTAGGACGATTGAAAACCACTCATGGTGTAACTTTAGGCACATGACTTAACCTCTGTGAACTTTAATTTCTTCATCTGCACATAGAATCAATGTTACACCTTCCAGAACTTGAGGAAATAATATGTATTACTAGTTAGCGTTTAATAAAAGCCGTATAGTTTTAATTATTGTCAAGTGTTCTGGATGGTTCTGATTCCTTGATACAACCTCTCATCTGAAGAAGTATGTACCAGCATATTTGTTTTCTTACCATTAAGAAATGATGAAGTTTAAAGAATGTAAAACATAAATACATTAGGAAGACTTAATTTTTTTTTTGTTTGTTTGTTTTTGTTTTTGTTTTTGTGCCGGGAATTGAACTCCAGACCTTGTGCTTGCAAGGCAGGTGGCAGAACCCCGGCCCTTAATCCCTGGCCCTAGGAGGAGTTAATAACAAACAACAGAAAGCTGAATTTTAGTAATTTCTAATCTTATAAACCCAAGGTATATCCCAATGTGTAAATATGAGTTCATATTGGACAATATATTTTTTTCAAAAGGGTTAACATTTTGTTTAGATGCTAGAACCTGGCCTTTCCCTTCCATATGTCTCTGAATTTAGTTGATTGACATTCAATTACTAATAATCCACTCCCACTAATAATTTTCACCACACACAGAATCTAAAATACTTGGGGTGGTGCTTTCTGTTTCTTACCTGTTTCTTTTTTTTTTTTTTACTAGCAATGAAATATTGATACTTTTATAAGGGAGACATAACGTTCATTTACACAAAGTGACTGCAAATGTTTTTAGTAAAGAAATAGGTGGCAATATCTTAAGGAAGGCAAGATGGAGGGAAAATTTAGTTTTTATCGGGGTAGCTTCAAAGTGCCAGTGAAGAGATCCAAGATAGGTTAGAAGATGTTTAACTAATAAAGGAATGGAAGAGACAACAATCAAAATGTTAAAATAAAGTAAGAATGAGTATAAAATATGAGTACAAATTGTTTGGTTGGCTTAGGTGAGATCGCAGCCCAACAGAGGAGTTGGGGGAGGACTGGGTGAGGATTGGAAGAGCATGGTCAAGTTCATTAGAAATAAAATATATGTAAAAAGACTATAGAATCTGACATTTATTTTTATGGCTGTTGTTCATTTAGTGTGTATATGCTTGGAACCATTGACAAAGGGAAAATATAACAGAGGTGTATCCTGTCTTTGGAGCTCATTAAAAGAAATTGATATTCTTAGCCTAGAAGAGAAAAGAGTGGCTGTGAGTGTATTGGGTCAGAGGACTTGCCTGTCCTATATGCTTGTGAAAGACAGAGCTAAGACTAATAGGTAGAATTTATAGCATAAAAAAAGGAAGAAAACAGTGCTTTTACAGAGAGCAAGTTCCTTGCCTGTATCAGTTAGGGTTCACTAGAGGAACAGATTTAAATATATATTTGATTGTATAAAGGATTTTCAAGGTAGGCTTATGATGGCTGCCTGTGGAATCAAGGGTGGAAGATTGCAAACTGGCCCTCTATGTGCTGAAAAGCCAGAGGACCCATCAAAAATCAAAATCCTGGAGCTTGCCAAAGAATCCAGTATGAGTCCTTGTCGGAAGGCCAAAGGGACTGTACTGGAAGCCTAAAGGAATATCCAAAGGCAATAGCAAAAGCCTGGACCTTCTCCAAAGAAGAAAAGGGAAGTCTTCTTCTTTCGTTCCCTTTCTATTCCATCTAGGCCACACACCTATTGGTTGGTGCCATTGGCCATGATAAATAGAGATGTTTCTGTTAATAGAGACATTGGCTAGCAAGTTACCGTCGATGAGCATTTAAGACTCCTTATAACTGTATGAGTCTGTGAATCATTGGCTCTCATCACATGATGGTACTTCCAGAAATCCTTGCATACACTGTCGTCCTGTCTCAACTAGTGAATGAGTATTATTTATTTATTTTATTTTAAGGGATAGGAGGGATATGAAAGAAATATTTTCACAGAGGTACAAGTCCATTTCCTTTAAAGTAGCTATTCTATTTTCTTTGTGATTAAGACATTTATTTAAAACCAGCCTCACTAGTACAAAGACATATAATCACTGGTTCTCTTCAGCCCCTGTCATGAGAGATTAACATTAATAATTTAGAGAACAGCAGCATTAAAAGTAATTACAAACTGTCAGAAAGATACAAGAAATATGACATAGCTCATAGCTTCTTTTCAGACCTCAAATATTATTTGAGGGGAAAAATAATTACATTTTCCTGTTCATTTCTTAATACAAATAACATAGGATATCTCATAATTCTTGAAATTTGCAGTTAATTCATTGAAAAACTAATGTCAGGTTGAAAAAACGCCTCTTTGGCCATTCCACATTTTCACTGCGGAATGATTCCCTAGGGCACATTCCCAATTGCCTTGTCAAGGCTCCTTTTAAATGCATTAACATAGCAATATGAATAAATCAGCTGCCACTAAAATAAGGCTTTTCTAAGTCTTTAACTGTACATTTGTTTAGCTCTTTCTCCCTTTGCCTATGTAAATATGAGAACCTCTTGATTTAGATTGTATTGTTGTGTATTTACCTAAGATATTAGAATCTAGTAATTCTTTCTTATAAATTCGTATTCATCCCAAGCCTATTTTGTTCTATCTGGTGTTTATTCTAGTGTGAAAAATGAGGAAGACATCAGTATTCACATCTTAATGGCATGTATGAGGCTCATGCCACACCTCCTCCGTATTTGCAAATCTTTCATCTTCATTGCACACACTCTAACATGAGAAGAAATAAGAACAGAAATGGACAGTTATCGCTTCACTTATGCTCTTTTATGTCAGAGAAAAAAAGAAGGAAAAGCATTTTTTCTTGTTTTTAAGGACTATTTGCTACATCTAGTCATAAATTCACTTTTAAATTTATAATTCTTATAGTTGAACAGATATATTAGACATTTATATTGTGGTAGTCATATCATCTTTAATTTAGTTGTTTAGTAAAAACAGCCAAAAAATAAAAATAAGAAGAGACTTTTCAACAAAAAAACAAACAGAAAACAGCCAAATATCTGTTCATATTTCAGTAACATAAATTGACTACAAGTACAGGTGTAAGGGGCCAACAGATTGAAGCAGGCTGGAATGGGGCCGTTGGATTGCTGTGCATGATCTTTCTGCCTTCACAGTGCCTGGGATATAGTAACACACAGAGTGCTAGGAGAATGCAAGGGCGGATATAACATGGAAAATAAGGAGTTAGGCAGGAGCAAAGGAGAAATGTTATCACACTTGATACTGGTTGTCCCTAAGAAGTCACCAGTTTATATGGTACATTCTTCAGGTGGAAAGTCATAGGGATTAGTCTGCATGTTTTCATGTGAAGTCCTACTTATTTTGTGTCAAATGATTAGAATCCCGTCTTGAATTAATACTGTTCTAAAAAAGAGAGCTAATTTGACTCATCAGTATTTATTGTATAGCACATGCACACGTGTTCTTTTTCTCATTCTCTCTTTGACTCCTCTATGATAGCCTGTCCTCTTTGGGAAATTATATATCCTTCATATAAAATGTTTTATAATGACATGAATGCAGGATCCTTTGTGGGGAAGTGTTTATACTGTACCTTTCTTAATACAAAGCTTTTGACACAGATGTATATATTACAGAACAAAATCTTGTTAACTGTTCTAGGCACTACATGGTTGCCTATGAGGAAAGCCTTTAAAATATTTCTCAATGCTTATTTAGTATAGAAGTCATTCATACATACAAAATTAGGATGAAGAAAACCAGGTCATCACAAGTGAAATAAAAATCACTACTACCCAGTGACAATAGCTACTAGTATTAAATTGGTATTGTCTCTCCAAATTTATTTATGCATTTATACCTTAAAAATAAATCATATTATACAGTAATTCCGTTTGGGATGAGCTTTGTTCTTTCAAGAATGTATAATGAATGTCTTTCTTTATCCACAAATATGCATCCATATCACCATTTCTACTGATTTCAGAGTCATTGGGTGGTTTAAACCACTTTTAATTAAGCATGTGCCACCACTGAAAATTCGGGTAATTCATGGGTTTTTGTTTGTTTGTTTGAGACAGGGTCTTGCTCTGTAACTCAAGCTGGGCTTGAACTCACTATGTAGACAAGGCTGGCCTCGAACTCAAAGCAATCCTCCTGTTTCAGCCTCCTGAGCGCTGAGGTTATAGGCATGTACCACCATGCCTGACAATTTCTGTTTTGTTGACATTAAAGAATTCTACGTTATATATCCTTATCGGACCCCTCTTTCCTGCATTCAAGACACCCTCGAACAGAGCTTTCAGGTGTCCCCGAGGTGTTGTAGAGACTGCCATCTCAGTTAGAGGTGGTATCAAGTCCAGTCTTGGTGCTGATTAAGAAAGTCTAAAGAATGAGAAAGGAGACTAACAGAATGAAACTATAGGCAAAAGAAAAATCTCCAGGACATTTTAGTTTTTGCTTGGTATCCCTCTTTTCTGTTGCTTTTGCTTTGTAATGGTGATAGTTTATGTACCCATTTCTCAGAGAGAGTCATAGATTTTGTTAGCCACAATTATAGTCATAGAAGTTATACTTACCCTCAAGTATGTGTGTGCATATGTGTGCATGTATGCGCCTGTTCTTGTGTCTCTAAAATACTGAAGTAAAGCTGAATGATCCCTGCATGTTCTTTCAATATTATGTTAAAGTATTCATTAATAAAACAATCTAGGGGCAGGAGTAAGGAGATGTTTTATGTAATAGGTCAGGTAATAAATATTTTAGTCTTCCTTAGCCATCTGATCTATGTCACAACTAGCCAATGTTGCTGTAGTGTGAAAGCAGCCCAGACCATACATAAACAAACCAGTGTGCCTATATTCCAGTTCAACTCTACAAAAACTTGGGCCTGACTACATTTGACCCATTCTTCTGGGGCTTTGTTTGATTTATTATTTACTATTAACTGACAAGGAACAAATTATATTTTCTTTATAGAGATGCAGTGAACTTATGTGTAAAAGAAAAATAACTCTGATGGTTATATCTCACTTAACTTGTAGGTTATTAACCAGTTTAGAATCTAATTGACAGTCTTTGTTGGGCTTTCTCATCCTGCTGACTCTCTGATAAGTTAATCAAAACTTTGGACTGTTCTCACTGTTTATTTATATGAGAATTGTGTTTTTAACTTTTGGAAAAAATCTTACTTGCCTGCATTCTAGAGGCAAGACAATACTTAAGGAAAGGTCTTTGCAAGGAGCTCAACATCAGAAAGTCAGTTTAACCTTGTATCCGCTGCTTTGCACAAACAAATTTGTCCAGTTTTCATTTGCTCTCCTCTCCTACTGTGGGAAGACGACTTTGTCCCCACAGCATTTTTGTCCTCAAGCAACTCCACTCTAAGAACAGCACATCTTCAGTGATAGAGAGCCACTCTTACTTCTAAATATTTGTGTCAGTTCTGCAAAGTACATAGTGAGGCCAGTAGAACAGCTCCTTTAGCAACTAACTTAGGAAAGTGACACATTTAGCTAGAATATCTTTTTGAAAAGTCTTCACACTTTTTTTTTTCATGTTATGTTTCATCTTGAAGACAGGACCAAGCCTGTTAATCATCTGTGGGCTTAGTGGAGAGCCTGGTACTTGAGGGTCACACTGCAATGCCCACTACCCAGTGATTCACTCTCCACTCTCCCTGAGCATCTGTGCTCAGCAGTTCCTTTTGCCCAGATCTTTGTTTTCCTTTCTTTTACAAAGCTGCTGCATGGGTTACTATCTATGATTCTCTACTTTTTCTCTGGATCAGTTCATTTGCTTCTTCCTGCCACTCACATGAAGCTGGTTAGCATACTACTTTTTATGGAGGATGGATCTGAGAACTCACATATAACAAGTTTGCTTAGGGTCACACTGCTGCTGAAATGCTGGATTAAAGTAAGTCTTAACCCGCCCCCCCAAGCTCAAGCTCTCTGTGGCTCTCTTAGTACCCCACTCTTCCTCTACTGTCTGCGCCTATCTATAGGCAGGCTGCTCTTCATTTCTGGGCCTCTGTGATTCTGAAATGCAAGATAATACTAATATTTGAACTGCAGTGCTAATACTAATACCCAACTCTGATGGTGAACTCACTAAATGCCAGGTCCTTTATTAACAGGAAGATCATATAATTTATTGTCCAAATAAGGAATCCTTTAAAAAAACAAGTTTATTGGAGCATAATTGATGGACAATGAACTGGATATGTTCAGAGCATGCAATCTGATGAATTTTGACGCATGCGTTTGCCTATGACGTCATCACCCTGACCAAGATAATGAATACATTTAATCACCCTCCCCCAGTCTTCTCCTACTGCTTTATAGTGCTTCCCCAACCCCCACTCTTGTCTGCAGGCATCCACTGATCTGCTTTCCTGCAGTACGGATTAATTTGTATTTTATAGAATTTTATATAATTGGAACTATATAGGTTTATTCTTTTTGGGGTTGGATCAAGTTTTATATACTCCATGTTGTATGTAGCATAGCTCATTCTTTTTGTTGTTCAGCAGTACTCCATTGGATAGACTTACTATATTTAACCCATTCATTTGCCTGTTGATTGACACTGACATTGTTTTCACTTTTCTAATTTTGCCACTAAAGCTGCTATAAGTATTTGTAGTCAAGTTTTTGAATGAACATATGTTTTTATTTATCATGGATAAATAACCTAGTAATAGAGCGGCTATGCCATATTTTAGATACATGTTAATTTTTAAGAAATGGCTAAACATTTCCAAAGTGGTTATAACAGTAAGAGTGCTGGTTTCTCCTTATTTCCATTAACATTTGGTATTCCCAGTCTTTATTATGTTAACATTTTTAATAATTGTGTAATAGGATCACATCACAGTTTTAATTTTGCATTTCCCTGATGGTTACTAAACTCTGTATGTTGAACATCTTTTCAAGTCCTTTATTTGCTATCCATATATTTGCATTACTCATGGGTTTGTTCAAAGTTTTAACTTTTTATATTTATTTATTTATTTTTGAGACAGGGTCTCACTATGTAGTGCAGGCTGGTCTTGAACTCACTGTGTAGCTCAGGCTGGCCTTGAACTCACGGTGATCTTTCTGCTTCAGCCTCTCCAGGGATGGGATTACAGGTGTTTGTGACTGTGCCGAGCTTGTTCAAAGTTTTTGCCCAGTTTTTTAAGTGGGTTCTTACTGAATTTTCAGAGTTTTTAAGATGTATTTTAGACACAAGTCATTAAATATGTAAATACATATATTTTTTAAATATGTCTTTTCACACTCTTATTAGTGTTTATTTTATGATAAGTTTAACATTTTATGAAATCAAATTTGTTAAATATTTTACTTTTATAGCTTATAATTTTTTTTCCTTTTTTGGTACCTGAGTTCAAGCTCGGGTCCTTGTGCTTGCGAGGTAGGCAGTGGCACCCCTGAGCTAAATTCCTGGCCCTTATTGTTTATAATTTTTGTGTTTTATTTAAGAAATTATTGTCTGATGCATAACTATAGATCTTCTGTTTATTTCTTTAAAGGTTTTAACACATTGGCTTTTTGGTTTATGTCTATGATCCATTTTGTGTTGATTTTGTGCATGGAGATATATATTGATCAAGACATCGATATCATTTTTAAATTTATTCTTAGGGTCACAAAACAGCAAAAAACTCCACAAAAATACAAATGTGTTCTTCCTCAGCTGAATTACCTTTAGGTCTAGTACATCACTGTCCATATATATGTGGATCTATTCCTGGGCTCTCTGTTGTGTTCCACTGATCTCTTTTTCTACCCATCCTCTCTGATACTGTATTTTCTCGATCAGTGTCTATAGATCAAAGCATAAGTTCTCCAACTTTTCCCTCTCATTCACAATTATTTTGACTATTCTAGGTCTTTGCATTTGTAAGTGAATTTAAGAGTCAGATTCATTTCTTAAAAATGTCTTAGGTTTTTCTTTATTGGGAATGGATTGAATCTATAAGTCAGTTTTAGGATTAACATCTTAATAATACTGAGTCTTTGCTCCATGAACATGATATATCTCTCCATTTACTGTAGCCTTCGATATTTCTTGGTAATTTTTTTTTTTAGTTTTCAGAGTACATTTCCTTCACATCTTTGGTCAGATTTATCCACAAGAATTTCATCATTTTTGATGCTGTTAGAAACAGTATTGTTTTAAAATTTCATGTTTCAGGTTATTCCCTGCTAGTATATAGAAATATATGGATCTTGTATTTGACATCATTACTAAATTCTTGTATTAGTCTTAGTGATATTTTGTTGTTGTTGTTGTTGTTGAGTTCATTGGATTTTTTTTTGCATAGAGAGCATGCACTAGTAAATAAATAAAGCTTTTCTTTTTTAGGTATCTTTTACTCATTTTTTTATCCTGATTTCACTGGCTAGAATCTCCACAACAGTGTTGGTGAGTGAAAATTCTTATCTTATTCCTAAATGTAGGTTAGTATTTTACCGTTAAGAATAATTTTAGTTTACCTGGGTGTGGTGGTGCACACCTGTAATCCCAACATTCAGGAGGCTGAGGCTGAAATATCAACACAAGTTCAAGGCCAGCCTCAACTTCATAGCAAAACCCTATCAAAAAAAAAAAAAAAAAAAAAAAAATGATTTTATCTATATGATTGTGTAAGTATCCTTTATCTGGTTGAAAAAAATTCTCTTTTGTTCTTAGTTTGCTGAGTATTTTTTGTTTGTTTGCATTACTTTAAATTATAAATGACTGTTAGATTTCATCGATTGCTTTCACTGCGTTAGTTGAAATCATGTAATTTTCTTCTGAGATCTGTTAATATCTTGAGTAACTAGTTTATGAAGTGTTAAATCAAATTGGGATAAGCTCCTCTTGGTCATGAGATATTTACATATTGTTGGATCAGTTTGCTCACATTTGTTAAGATTTGGAATATTTGCGTGCTGTGTTTTTTTTTTCTTTTTCTTTTGGTAGCCTGTCTCTCACTCTTGTTCCCTCTTCATTCCCTTAATCACAGTAGTAGGCTTCACAGATTCAGTTGAAAAAATATATAATTTTATTTAATTCTCTGGAAAAGTTGTTTAGAGTTGGTACTGTTATTCCCTTCCATATTTAATACAGGCTCTAAAATAAGCCATCAGAGCTTGGGGATTTCTTTGTGGGAGCTTTTAACAGTTAATTCCATTTAATTAATTTGGGAACATTGAGGTAACTTAGCTCTGTATGAATAAATTTTAATATTTGATGTCTTTTGAGTCATTTGATCATTTCTTCTAAAGTTGTCAAATATATTGGCAGGGAGTTGGTCATAAAATTTCTTTAGTATCTTTTGACTATATCTAGAATCTTTTGTGATATAACCTATCATATTCTTAATATTGGAAAATTGTATCTTTTGTCATGATCAATGACTAGAGGTTTATCAATACTATTGATCTTCTTAGTGAAGTAGTTTTGACTTTATTGCTTTCTGTTTTCTCATTCACTGATTTCCATGTATATGTTTATTATTTTATTCCTCCACTTTATTTGGGATTTTATTTACTTTTCTCTCTTTCTAATTTCTTATGGTGGAGCTAAGGTCATTGATGTGAATCCTTTGCATTTTTCTAATATAAATATTTTAGTGTGTAAATTTTCCTATAACTACTGTTTCCAACAAATTTTGATCCATTATTTTCATCTTCATTTATTTCAAAGTACTTTCTGATTTTTCTTTTGATTTATTACTTGACTTATAGTTTACTTAGATGTGATATTTAATTTTCAATTATTTGAAAGATTTCTTGATATCTTTATTGATTTAAATTGATTTTGGTCAGAGACTATACTTTGTATGGCTCGAATCCTTATATATTTAAGCACACTTGCTTCATGGCCAATAATATGATTTATTTTGGTAAATATTTCATGTGAATTTGAAGAGAATAAAGATTCTATTGTTGATAAGTTTTTAGGGGACTTCTGAAATCTCAGTTAGGTTACATTGGTTGCAACTGTTAATCCTGATATGTCAACTTCATTGGATTAAGAAATGCCTAGTACGTTAGTAAAGCACACTTCTGGGGTGTCTGGGTGAATCATTGATGTGATATATATAGGCATATATATTCTCTTGCCTATTCCTCTGTATCAGTCAGTGCTTACTAGAGAAATAGGTTAAATGTAATATATACAAATATATCAGAATGTACAAGGTTGGCTTACAGTGGCCATGCACAGAATCAGGTGTGGAAGAGCGTAAAAGGTCTGCCTAGGCACTGGAGATCTGAACGATCCAGTCAAAGGCCTGGAGCTCAGTGTAGGTATCAGAAGATATCAGAAGGCTGAAGCGTCTGGGAAGGAAGGCTGCAGGGTCCGAGATTGAAGAAAGGCTGACAGGTCTGTGCTGGAGGATAAAGGTCTGCACTGAAAGCCAGAAGACTCCATCCAAGATGAAAGCAAAGACTGGACTCCTCTGACGAAACAGAAGTGAGCCTGCCTTCTTAATTTCTCCGTTATACCATTCAGGTGCCAAGCTGCCCTAGGGCTGGTCATCTGTCTTCAGTAAATTCCCTAGCCACACTCAGAACTATGCTGATCCAGTTTAATTGGGCGTTTCTTACTCAAATTGATACAATTGGTGAACTGCCACATCCTCTCTGGCACTATCCACCCGCCACCTCCCAGCCCCGCTCTGTTTCCTAGCTAGCATTAACTAAGTAGTTTAGCTGCACCTAGGCCCTTCCACCATAATGATCCTGCCTTGGAGCTGCCAATGGCCAGATCCTCCAAAAACATAAGCTTAATCAAAACTTTCCTTCTTTAAATTGTGATTGGCAGGTACTGTGTCCAGCAGTAGGAAAATTGACTAATGCATTGGTTGACAGTGTTAAGTCTTCTCTAGTCTTACTAATTTTATGTCTACACATTCTACCAATTATTTAGAGAAGAATATTGACAAAAATGCAAATTTTTTGTTTCTTTACAGTCCTATCATTTAGAGATTTTGTATTTTGAATCTTTATGTTGAGGCGCATAAATACTTCCAGTTGTTCCATACCCTAGTTCAGTTAACATTTTTATCATTACAAAATAATCTTAACTTTAGTAATACTTTTTTCTCTGAAATATAACTTTATCTGAGATTAATGTAGCTTCTACATCTTCATTTTGATTAGCAATAGCATGACACATTTTTTATTCTTTTACCTTTAATCTGTGCTTTTACATTTAAAATGGTTTTATCATAGGCAGTAATATCAATATAATTGGGCATTACTTTTAAAAAATCTAATCTGACAATTCTGGATTTTTAATTGAGGGATTTAGGCATCTTACGTTTAATGTGATTATTGATATATTTGAGTTTAAATCTAAATATGCTATTATCTTCTTTTCTGATCTGTTCATTTTAATTCATTTTTCTCTTTTTTCTGTCTTTTTAACTGGTTATTTTTATGATTCCATTTTTATTGACTGTAACTGTGTTGTGTGATTTTAGCAGTTACTTTAGGGCTTATACTTTCAAGTTTATAATCTTACATAGGCATACACACTCATATGCTTGATATTCTTTATAAGATGTAAAATAAGAAAATTAAATAAGAAGAAAAAGAAAGTCACTGTATTTATCAAAATTTCTCATGTGCTTCCTTTTCCACAAGCCAGGTGTATATCTTGAATATTTTTTCTTCTGCCCTAAGGACCTTCTTTAATATTTATGTTGCAAGTCTGCTGGTGATAAAATCTTTCAGATTTCATTAAGTCTGTAAAAGTGTTTTTTTCACTTTTTTATAAGGTATTTTAAAATAATTTTAAAAGAATTCTAGATTGACAGTTTTCTATATTTCTATAAATAACCTTGAGCATTTTTCTGGAGCATAATTAAATTTCTAGGAAACAGTTCAGTCCTTGTGGGTTTTGCTTTTGAATGTTGTTAGGTGGAATGAGAGCAGCGTTTAATCTAGTGTTGAATCTTCCCCACTACTGAGGCAAGACTTTTTGTAGTTCTCTATCCAGTGCTCCAGAAGGCACAAATCCAGAGTATTGTTCTTTGTATTTCTTTTGTACAGGGAACAGGGAAAGGGGATGTTAGTAGAACTCCTGCAGGGGGTCCTAGTCTCCTGTGAGCCACGATAGCACAAAGCAAATTAATTAATATAGACTGAAAATGGCACTTAGAGAAGAAGGTGAGCTTTTGGGCCTGATCACTGCTGCTCTGGGCAGTGAAGACGAAAGACCCCATGCTTGCTACACCTTTATTCGGTACATCTAGAGTAACAAATGTAACAGATGACCCAGAGGGCAGCAGCGGTGATAATCCTAGAATAGTGAGGAATTATGCACATGAAGATTTTGTGCTGCCCCAGGTTGTCTTCGGCCGATGTAATCCTGCCCTGGAACATCACAGCATTACAGGAGCATCGAGGTTTTAGCTGTGAGCAGAGCTGAAAATGGAGTTATGTCTTGACGTGCCATAGCCAGCCGGTAGGCAGAAAAACTAGGCCTAATCATAATTTAAAAGAGAAATGAGTGCTTTTCCCCCCAAATTATATGTGAATTGCTCCCAACACTTTTGCACATCACTTTCCTCCTGCTAGTTTGGCCTCACTGCCCATCTTTCCATTCCTCCCTCCCCAGAGTGCATCATACGTATTTTGACACCAGTTATGTCACAGGTAGTCTTGCTACCTGAAGCTAGAGTGATGAGGCCTCCTTAGTGTGGCCTGTACTCGTGAAACCCAACTCCCAAAGTGCATTCAGTCCTGTCTTTTGTATCAGTCTTCCAGTGTGAGGGAGAGGCCAAAGCAGGCAAATTTATTTATAGACACACTCTGATTATGCAAGCTCTTATACATGGGTGGGCCTTCTTGCTTCCAAGTTTCCCCCTCTCTGCCCATCACTGTCCTGGGGGGCCACTCACAGTGGTATCGCCTTTCTTTTGATATCTCTAGTCAGCCAAGGATCTGCCTTTGTCCCCTTATCTTGCCTTGTTCTCGAATGTTATCTTTGTGGGGGCCTAATTTGTTTCAGTACCTTTTCACCTCCTAGGACCGTCACTCCACTGCTTTCTTACCAAGGTCACCACCAGCCCCTTCCCTCAAGAATTTACTCCTTATCTATGTAGCAAAGATGCATTTTATTCCACAAAACCAGGGGGCAAGAAATTCCATATTCTTTTAGTTCTTTAAATCAAATTGAATCTAAAGTAACAGAAAATTCAATCTCTGTCCTTCCATGGGCTGTTTCTACTCCCCACCCAACCCCCAGGCTCATGTATACTCAAGATGTCCTTGCAGCACAGCATTTTCAGGGAAGGGTTTACCTGTCTCTGGCCATGTCCTGGCTCTGATGTTCACTGGAAGGGGAAACTGTGAGGCTTTTGAGCAAAATTTGGGCAAGGCACTGTAGTTCTCAGGGTGAAAACACTGTTCATTTACCATCCTAGCCACTGAAAACTACCAACACACAGATCAATCTTTGTGGAAACTCTGAAGGACTTTATCATTGTCTCTTATTGGGTAAATAACCATCTTCGCCATCTTATACAGGATGGCATAGCAGAAACAGTGTGCTTAGCCGTTTATTCTCCATCATTCTGAAGGACGGGAAGTGGAGCAGTCTCTCCCTGTCTTCTGATAAGGGCATTGAGCCTATTCATGAGGACTCCACCCTCCGGACCTCATCACCTCCCACACTCTACCACCTAATGCCATCACATTTGAGATCAGGATTTTAAAATATGAATTTGTGAGCACACAAATATTCAGTCCTTTTTACAGCAAATTGTTTGTAAAAATCCAAGAAGCTCTAACTTCTTCCCCCCTGTCAAGGGTAATCTACCATAACATCCCTCAGAGAGGCAAGGTTTTGGAAAAAAGTAAACTAAGAAGGGCATTGTTTTCTCTGCATGGCAAGAGGCTCTGGCTCACAAAAGCAAACTATGGCAACATCATGCAAAGAGGCAATTGCTGTCCTGAGCTCAGCAAGGAAACCTAACTGAAAACAGCACACATTCATATTGAATTTTCTAGCTTCCGCCACTTACTAGTGGTATAACATTGGACAAGTCTTATTTCCTTCAGCTATAAGCTAAGGATCATAAAAGCATCTACCTTCTGACTTCTTAGGTTCTTTTGAGGATTCGATGATTTTAAAGAGATAAAACTGTTTAGAACAGTGCTATACGAATGCAACCTATTATCATCATCAGCTAATTATGCTAGTAGTGACATTTTCTCTGTGGTGTGTGTTGTACCCAGTTAGATGTGGAGCTTCCAAAGTCAGCACTTAGGGTAAATGTCTTGTGCAGCTCGAAGTACCCCTCAGTTCCCCTGGAGACTCACCATCATTTTTCTTGCTAGGTCCAACCCAACCAGTCTTTGTGTGCCAGCATTAAATCCAATTGTGCTGTTGTGGGTGATCACTGGATGAAGGTATTGCTTGCAGATTTATACCTCTCCTCTTATAGCCAAGCTGGAACAGGCTTTCATTTAGTGAAAAGCTGCAGAATCATCCATCCTGCTTAATTTTTTTTCTTCACTTTCTCCTTCTGTTCAGTGCATATAGTTGAAATCATATAAATTAAACTTGAAAAGGCCTTAACTCCAAGGCTGCCTAAAGTCCATCCCAAACTAATCATAGGTGGGTGGGAAATTAAAGACCCTTTTATGATACTATTGACTGGATATGACATAGAAAGAAAAGTTCCCTCACTCCATGATGCTCACAAAGGTAGATCATCTTTCTCCTCTCTTAGCAAATGATGATTAACTAACTTGATTGAACTTACCTCTCTACCCTTTGTCCCAGACCTTTGGAGATATTGTTTATGCTCTACACTGGGAATTCAGGTTCATGTTTCAGGCTTCTATGGGTGGGGGTGGGGGGTGCTCTTCATCCCTGGTGGTAGTTGTGCAAGAGTTATTCACCTATGTGTAGCTGCTGCACTCTCTGCTACTTTATGCTTATACATGATAGACCCTTCTAAAAGAGATGATGCAAGTGAATATTACCCATATACAAATGGGAAACAGAAAAAAACTGAGAAAGCAATACACTGGACCAGGTACCCCCAAATTTTAATTTTCTCTTTCTTCTGGTATTACACAGCTGGATGGTCTCAATAAGTTCCTTACTCTCTGTGAGACTTATTTTTCTCATCTGCAAGATGATTGGGTTGTACATGGTGACTTCCCAGATCAATCATTCTATTCTGTGATTCACTTAATTAATATGAACTCTTTCCTGAAACCATCTTATTATAGGGAAAACTTTGGGGAACGTAGTATAAAATATTACTTTCCTTGGAAAAGTCATCTGATGGAGGTAGGTGATAATTTTAGTTTTCTTTGAGGGACCATTCCTGCTCTAATCTATATGCATGTCACAGCTAGGGTAGAATCCATCATGTCAGCTCTAAGGATTATGCTATTCTCTTCGTCATAGTGATTGGTTAAAGAATAGACATGTGACCTAAGATGGTCCACTGAGAGTCACTCCTGGGAATTTTGATAGACTTGAGGAAAGAAGCACCCTCTTTTGTCCAGTGTTTGTAAAGTGATAAGCCTGGAGTTGGTGACGGCCACATCCTTGGCATAATGTGGAGTGAGCCTGCAGGAAATGAGGTTGACAGACATGCACATTAATGCAGAGAGACAGACAGAAACACATAGAAATAAACGCATAGTACCCTTATGCATTACTGAGTCCCTCAATCCTGGCTTTCATCTGGGCTTTATGATTATAAGAGCCACTACATGGTTTTTGGTCTAAACTATTGTGAATTGAAATTCTGTTATCTGCAACTGAATTTTACATTACACTGGTGATATTTCCATTGCAATGTTGGACAGAAGAATTTCAGGTGGCGTGGATAGGATCCTGGAAGTGGAGAAGGGAGTGTGATCTCAGGTAGTGGAGAGTCAGCCTTGGAAGGATGAAAGAACCCATGGTGTGCCAAGCAATATGCAGCACTTTTCTTATTGTTTTCTCGTTTAAATCTGTACCTTATAAAGGTGTGTTAGTTAAATTTCTGTCGCTGTGAAAAAATGTTTAAGGGAGGAAAGATTTATTTTTGACTTATGGTTTCAGAAGTTTCATTCCAGGGCCAACTGGCTCCATTATTTTGGGCTTGAAGCAAGGCAGAAATATCATGGTGGAAGGGCATGGTAGAGCAAAGAGAGAGCAATAAAGCCAGCTGACCTGCTCACTTCATTTAGGCCACACCTGCCAAATTTCTATTACTTTCCACACTGTCATCAAATTATAATCTCATCAATGGATTAATCCACAGATGATTGTAGAATTCCCCTGATTCAGTCACTTTCCAAAAGACTCATCTCTGAACACATGAGACTTTTGGAGAATATTTTAGATCCGAACTGTAATCGGGGTGCTATTTTTATTATCGGTTTTTTACTTGAGGAAACTGAAGACCAGATTAGCGACTTGACTGAGGTAACCGAGTAGATAGCAGAGCCGAGATTTTATAACTAGACTCATGATCCCTTGAGTTTGAACTCTTGACTGTTGGTCTAGAGTTATGTGGTGGGGTTTGTTTCCCAGTTCCCTACCTGGCTACCCACATAGCTGTGGTGGGGCCATAATGTCGATCGAGTGCTGCTGGGCTCCAGCACACACTGCAGAGAGATGGAGGAGAAGAGTGGTATGATAGTTAAGTGGACAAGTGATGTGGTTAAAATGGAAGCAAGGAAGATAATTACCTTCCATGGCCCCCACATAAACCAAGGAGGAAGAGATTACCCAGAGAAAATTAATTTTTTAAAATGGACTTCTTTTGCAATCTTGCAAGAGTTGTGATCTAGGCATAGTTTTACACTGTTAAATAATTTAGCAATAAATTTTGAAATAGGAATATGTTACATATGACCACATAAACATTTTATAAAGCACATTGCAATTTATTAGTTATCAGTGTAATGTGTTTCAGCATATCTGTTTGTGATAGTCAAATACATCATTTTAATATTTCCTTTCCCATGCAATATACATGAACTCACAGGATGTTGAGGCTGCCTCCAAGGCTTTCTATTATTTTTCTTTTTTTCTTTTCTGCTTCACATTCTGTGCATTTATCTTTATATGGCATCCTCCATTTGATTCTAAGGAAAAGCTCCATGAAGGGAGGGCTGAATACTGCAAATTAGCTCTTGTAGTTTCCTGGTACTTAGTAATATGCAGTGCTCAATAGTCTGTTAAGTGAATTGTGTAGTGATTCATTTTATCTCATTAAAATGATACCAAACAATAAGGAAAATTTAAAAACTAACCATATAAAGTTAACATATGTCCAGAAAATTGCATTTTTTATAAGTATACAGATTGATAGATGATCACAAAATAAACATAATTTTGTAACTTTCACTCATACCAAAAAATAAACCATCACTAGCCTCCCAGCAGCCCTCCTTTCATTCCCTCCGAATGACTACTATTTTTACTTCTACTTCACTAATTAATTTTACCTGTTTTTGAATCTGATCTAGACAGAACCATAAAGTTCTTTAATGTTAGGGTTTAGAAAAGCTCAGCATCATTGTACCTACATAGTTTAATGTAGCAGTAGTTCATTCCTTTTCATTGCTGTATAAAATTTCATTGTAACAATATATCATACTTTGATGGACATTTAGGTTGTTTAAAGATTTTTTTCTTACTATGATTAATGCCACCATAAACATTTTTGTACGTGTTTATTGGTTCTCATATGTGTACATTTGCATTGGGCTTATACCTAGGAGTGGAATTGTTGGGTCGCTGCGCATGTAGCTTTTCAACTTTGATAATATTGCCAGTTTTCAAAGTAGTTATACTAATTAATGTTGTCAGGGCTCTGCAGCAAAGGGTCACTAGGAATATACCCATAGTTAAACGTAAAGAAGTTTCCCTGATTCATTGTAACAAAAGGAAATGTACATTATGGGACTGGGGCCTCAGGAAAAGGGTGTTAGGAATAATTAGTACAGGATTTTAGACTACTGTTAAGTGATTTTGGGGAGGGTTCCAGGATCCTGAGTTTTGCCCTTGACTGGATGCAGTGAGGAAGCTGAGTTAATTCTATGATTGTGTTTCTTAATCATTTTTATTTAGAAATCTGGAAGAATGAAGTGAGTACAGAAGCAGCATGCACTCATGTAAGTCACCATATTAGTTACCTAGGGCTGTAGTAAGAAAGTACCACAAACCGGGGAGGTTAAAAGTACAAAAATTCATTTTCTCACAATTCTGAAGGCTGAAATTTAGATATTAAATTGTTGGCAGGGCTGCCATCTCTTGGAGGCATTGAGGGAGAATTTGTTCTACACATTCTTTTAGTTTCTGGAGTTGGCTGGCAATATGCTTTGATTTGTAGATATATCACTCTATTTCTGCCCTCATAGTCACATGGAATCTCTCTACCTGTGTCCCTGCATCTCTAATCCATTTCTTGGAAGGACCTAAATCATATTGGATTAGGACCCACACTAATGTCTTATTGTTTTTATCTGGAACGACTTTTTTTTCGGTAAGGCCAGACAAACTGGTACTAGGGATTGCAACTTCAACATGTCTCTTGGGGGTGTGGTTGGGGGATACAGTTCAACCCATAACAGCCACAGTTTGTTGTGTTTGGTCATCTCTGTGATTGGAACAATTTCTTAGTCAGCTTTTTGTTGCTGGACCAAAATATCTGACATATAGAACTTAAAGGAGGAAGGTTTATTTTGGGCTCAGGGTTTCTTAAGTTTCATTCCATCATTGGCTGGCTTCAAGGCTGAAATGACATAGCAGAGGAAAGCTGATCACTTCAAGGCAGCCAGGAAATGAGGAGGGTTACAAAGGAGCCAAAGATAATAAAGTGGAGGACAGGAAACACCTTTCAAAGTCACACCCTAGTGATCTACTTCCTCCACCTTTGTGCTGTCTCCTAATAGCCCATTCACCCATAAATTCACCCATATCCTAATCCATTGATGAGGTTGGTAGCCACAGATCTGCTCACGTTTCTAGACCCCAACTCTGCACACTGTTGCACTCGAGATCAAGTTCTCAATACATGAATCTTTGGGGGGCACTTCATATTTAAACCATAACAAGCAGTATTCTTAACTTTGTGTGTCTTTAAATGTGACTTTAGGGAGGTCTTGTGTTTTTGCCTGGTGCAGTGGGAGAATATGTTCAACAGAGTATTGTGGCCTAGCTTCCCACACTTGGGGGCAGCTTAGTAGCCTCGTCACACTTAGTATTGCCAGTTTTTTGTTTGTTTGTTTGTTTGTTTGTTTTGTTTTTTCAATTTCAGTCTGGTATTTTTTCTTTTTTACTGTGATAAAGAAGCGAGAAGTTAATGAATAAGATTTAATGAATCATGATTGTAAAGGGATAGTAAAAAATGTATAACACACATACACTATCATGAGATCAGACAATATGAGTATCTTCAGAGTAAACTAAGGTTCTAGTGAGATTTAGAGTACAAATTATGATTTGAAATGGAAGAGGAGTTCATGAAAAATATGTAGAATTTAAAATTTGGGGAAAACAGAATGAATAGGTTTGGACAGGAAAGTTACAGTGTGCACATATTTATATGGGACTCAAAATCACTTGTGATGAAACTTTGTGAATTGCACTTATTTTCTTTCATGAAAGGGGATTTAGATATGATAATTATTTATTTGTTGCTGAGAGTGCTTTTTAAAAATGTTTGGAGAAGGAAATGAAAAATTATAAGAGTATGGGAGGTGAAGGATAGAGTGAAGGGTGAATCTTCTTCTGAAGTAAATATTAAAAATTTCAACTCAAAAATAATAAAGAAATGTATATCATACAAGTATTGTGAGAGAGCTCAGTAATTGTATTTACATCTCATTGATGACAACGGGATTAAAGACCTTTTCATTGATATTCTTTTTATAAAGTGTTCAAGCCTATTGCTCACTTCTTTATTATGTTTTCTGCTTTTTTATTATTAAGTTGCTTGAATTATTTATATATTCTGAGCAAGTCCTTTGTCTGTTATGTATGTTGCAAATATTTTCTGCTGAACTATATCTTGCCTTTCTATTCTATTAATTGTATCTTCTGATGAATAGAAGTTCCTAATTTTCATGTGGTCAAATTTACCAATCTATTCTTTAATAGTTGGGTTTTCTTATTTTTTTATAATGCAGAACTACATTTAAAAAACAATTTTTTTTTTTTTTTTGGTACTGGGAACTGAACTCTGGTCCTTGCACTCTCAAGGCAGGCGGCGGAACTACTGAGCTAAATCTCTGGCCCCTACATTTTAATTTTTGAAATAGTCATGTCAATTGGGTAGATGATGAAAGAGAAAAGTGATATGTGTTTATAAAATAATAACCTTCATTTTCAGAAATGGCAAATCAGTTGAGTCAAAATGGTACCTCATGCAATAGCAATCTTTCTCTTTAAAGGAATGTACTAGATATAATAATAACAGCTGATTTTAATCATTTCCTGTAGTCCCAACAGTATGCTAAGAGCTCAGTAGGAGGCAGCTGATTTAACTTGCTGACAGCTGAGAACTGTCCTCATTTTATAGATAAGGAAGCCAAGCCTAGAAGGCATTAATTAACTTTGCCTAAATCACACGCGAGGCAGAGTTACTTAGGCTTGCTCTTTAGTGCCACACCATCCTGCCTATCTTTGCTGTGCCCGAGAGTTCTATGGGGGTTGTGAAGAAATAGGGTCTTGAATCCTGTTCTGGCTCCTTTGGCTGTGACTGAATTGTTCCAGAATAAGCAATATAAAATATCACTAGTTTATTATATTTATAGATGTTGGGAGCAGAAATCTAGAACAAGCTTAGCAGAGATGGTCCTCTGCAGTATCTGGGGCTTCTTGAGGGAAGACTGAAAAACTGCAGGGAACTTGGCAGCTAGATGTCTGGGAGTTGATGCTGGCTGTTTTTTTGTGGTACCTACACATGATCTCTTCATATGGTGACTATACATTGTCTGTGTGGCTTCCTCACAGCATGGTGACTAACTTCCAAAAGCAAGGTTTTCTTAAGAAGGTGGAAGCCATTCACTGGTGTTACCGATCCTCAGGATCACATACTATCCCCTGCACTGAAGTCACAGACCCATTCAGATTCAAGGGAAGGACAAAGTCCCCACCATTGATTAGAAGGATATCAAGGTCACTTAGTAAAAAGTATATGTGGGATAGGATGTATTGTAATGGTCTCTGTTTGGAAAATAATCTACCACAAGTTCTATATCCATTACGCGGTGTAAGTGTGTTTCTGGAAACTCTTTAAGTCTCTCTGTTCTTTTGTCTTATTTGTTGTAAAGTGAGATATATAAACATTTCTTGAACAATACTAAATAGATGGACATAGTAGACAATATACCACTGACCTATAATAATTCAAGAGGGTTAATAGCTGAAGATTGTGACTTCCATAATTGCATCGTTCATGTCATTTCACTTTCTTGCCCTCCACACGGAGCTGTGCACTGCACAATGTGAAGTGATGGATCTGAGTGCAACCTGGAACGCAGAGTGAGCCCTAAACAAATGTCAGCTGAAGAATAAATAAATGGTTCAAACTGTTCTTGTGTTCTGACTATGTGGACATAAAGTCTAGTCCACAGTTGTTCTGTCCCTATTTATGTGTCTGGCTCCTACGGAGTCCTCTAGATCAGTCAGCTAAGGCCTTTCTCATGCTCACCTCTTTCCCTCCTCTTACTTTTCATGTAGAGTTTTTCCATGTTTTACTTCCTTCATTTAGGAACAGTACCTCTTTCTTTGTTGATATTCTCGATTCCCTTAAATTTTTCTTGTCTTTGGCTCTTCACTTAAATGTGAAATCTCCCAGACTAGGCTGTATTTTCTAGTGTCTTCTCTCAAGGCATTCAGTGATCTTTATGGCAAAGCCCTTATATTACATGATTACTTATTAATCATGATTACTTACTAATCATTTGTATGATTAGACCTCAAGATCTTTCACCATCATATCATCAAGGCCAAGGCCAAGGGCTGACACATATTAGAAGCTCAATAATACTAGTTGAATGAACACAAGGACAGCTTGTGCCTCAATTTTGTTCAGTATAATATTGGATGTCTTCTAATTTACCAGAGAGATGACATGTCCATCAGTGATATGATTTGCTTTCATCTGTGTCAGATGTTACATAGGAATGGGGGTAGACTCTGCTTCATTCAGCTGTACATTAAACTTCCTGACCTAATCTCCTACTTCTTTTCTAGCTCATCATACTCTAGCAATACTCATGCTGTCTTTGCCTGAAACGTTCTTTGTATATCCTCATAGTTTTCACACCTCTCCAGGTCTCTGCTCAAGTGTTAGGTTTTCAATGAGGACTCTCAGTGCCACATTTAAAATTGTATATTCTGGAGCTATGCCCCCTGTGGACCAATGGAGCCATGCATTGGTCCCCAACCAATTCTACACCTGTGGTTTCTGTGCCCTGCCTACGAGTACCTGGCAACTCTGAGCTGGCTCTGCATTTTATTTCCCCTCAGCAGGGAGCAGCAGAGATACCAGCAACCCTACTGACTTGATCATAAATGAAGCCAACATCTAGAGAGAAAAAGTAAGACTGGAAGGTCAGCAGATCCAGGGAGAAGCCCAAAGACATTGTAAACTACAAAACAGCATGGGGTTTTACTCCAAAAGTGATTGCTTCATGGCAGGCTGGAGTTGGAGAAGAAACTCAGTGCAGCACTTACCATATTGCCAAAGTGTTTGATTAGAAGCCATTTTGGGAAGGGGTTAATTGTTTAGAATTGAGCCACAGAGCAACTGTAGAACAACTCCACTTAGGGTTACCAGTGTTAACCTCAGTTCTGGCTTGTATCTAGATGTTCCCCCAAGGCCTCATGTAGGTATAAGTGGAGCTTTTCAGAGGTGGCTGGATATAGAGTGTGTGATGCTGGGATTAAGGATGTGATGCTGGGATTGATTCAGGGTGTGATGCTAGGATTAAGGGTGCTCCACCTTGGCTGTGAGTCCTACCCTAGCACAGATAGCCTGGTTAGAATATAGGGGACAGAAAGAGGGCTGCTTGTCATTTGCTGCTTGTTACTTCACTGCTTTGTTTCCTTCTGCCTTCCACGAACTGTCTCTACTCTGTGATGCCCCTCTGCCATGCCACCATGGTCACCATGCAGCCTGACAGCTATAAACTGAAACCTCTACAAATTGAGCTACAATAAACCTCTCCTTATTTAACGTTGAGTGTTTGGTATTTTGTCTTAGCCATGAGAAAAGTAACTAAGACATACTCCCACAAGTGACTCTCCCACAGGTGAGAGACATCTACAAAAAGGATGTGGGCTAGACAGAGACCTCTTAAGAAGTTAAAGCTTATGCCTGGAAGGGCAGAGTCCCTGCTGTCTGTGATAAGAAGTCAGGTATGGTAAGAGTGGCTTTCAGAGATGGCTGGTTCTGAAAGTGTTATCATTAAGTCCAAAAGTCTGCCTAAACTCCTGCCATGCTGCCTACATCCAGCAGAGACCAGTAATCGGATTGCTTTCCTTATCTACCAATGTAAAGACACATCTTGGCTTGGACAGTTGCCAAAGTCTGGAGAGTATGGACAGAGTGGCTTCTGGAGCAGGGATACACCTTACAAACCCACAGCCTATAAAGCTAGACAGAAGAAATTGTGATTCACTGGATTTCTAGCATGCAGATCCTGGAAAGAAAGTGTTCACAAAGAGAGGATTTTTTTTTTTTCTTTTTGAGACTCAATTTTTTCTCTTCATTGGTTTTTGGTGTGTGAGCTTTTTCTCCTTTCTAGTTTCTTTTCTCCTGGTAACTATTTTCCTCCTATTTTTCTTTCTTCCTTTATTTTGCTTTTAGCTTTTTTTTTTTCTTGTTTGTTCTTTCCTGCTACTTGTACGTAATCTATTATTTCCACTATTATTTCCTTTTACTCCTCAATATAATGCTTTATCTCACTTTTCTCTACTCATCATCTTCCATTGATTAAATTTTCAAATTTTACTGTTTTCAGTAATTCCCCACTTTATCTTCACTAATGTAACCATTAAGCTTCATGAATCTTCAGTTAGTTAACTCTGTTATTATAGTCGAGTACTGTTCAATTGTAGTGGAGGTACTGTTGTTGCATTTAGTAGATATTTACTGTATATCAGTATTTGGATTGTCTTAAAGTTTACACTATAATTATAAATCTCTTTTCTGTGACTAAGGGTGGGACACTATGACTTCTTAGGATATATCATTATCCAGTTTTTCTTTGATACTATTATTGTTGCTGACTTCATTATTTTTGCCAAGATGGCATAGTTTAACTGTATTAATTTTTTTTGTATTCAAATATCTGGATTGCCATTGTGTCACAAACAATGTTGTAGCCCATTCCCAGAGAATTGGGTGCTGGACCAAACACAGTGCAGCCTCTCCTCCCAAATTAATGAAGATGGTTAGATTCTGGGACAGAGGCAAAGCCCTATAATTAGCCATCCCCAAAGAACACTATTGAAAAGCATACAGTGGCTAAGATCAACATACTAGCAACAATGTCTGCCATTATAAACCTCAGCATGAGCACACACACACACACACATACACACACACACAAATAGAAATGTGGGAATACACAAGTACAAAATGTATCCCAAAACTCCCAACTTCCCCAAAACTCATGCATGGGGAATTAATGAGGAGGAAATCAAAAGCCACACAGATAAACTATTAAAAAGAGGAGATTAAGGAGACCCCACATTATCAGAGTGCTCAGTGAGCTCAAGGGAGATATAAGTAAACAGATAATGAACCCAACAAACAAAGTGATCAGTGAGATTACAGGAGATATTAAAAATTTAGTTTATCTAAACAAAATCATACAAAACATGAATGATCACTTTGGTAAGGAATTAGACACCATAGAAAGGTAACAAACAGAAATTCAAGAGACTAAAAATTCTATTGAATGTATGGGCAGCAGAAGTTACCAGTGTAAGGGCAGAGTGTAAGAACTAGAAGTAGGACCAATGTTAGTGTGAGAGATACCTTAAAAACAAGAGAATATGAGAACTGGATCCAACAGCTGCAAATGGACACAAAGAAGACTAAGATTAAGTGGAATTAGTGAAAAATTAGAAGACAGCACAAATGGTATAAATAACCTGATCACAGAAATAACAGTGAAAAACTTTCCACATGTGGGATGTCTTAGTTATTTCTTCATTGGTGAGCCAAAATACTTTATACCTACAAGTTGAAGAAAGGTTATTTAGCAAACAGTTTTTAGAGATTTCAGTCCATAGTTGGCTGACTCGAAGATAGGAAGGCATGAGAGAGGAGGATTGAAGAGGAGGAATAGTCTATGGTAAGGCAGGCAAAAGGCAGCAAGCAGTGAAGCCTGCCTTCAGTTTTTCCTTTTATAGTCCATCCAGGCTACAAACCCAGGGTGGGGCTTCCTTCATCCACACTCAGAACTATGCTAAACTAATTTAATTATCACAGAACCTTAATTTCAGCACCACGCACCCTAATCCAGCATCACCCACCTGTAATTCAGCCACCTCCCAGAAGCCCCACCAATGAGCATATGAATCTTTGTTGGGATATCTAGATAGAGGCCATAACATTGGGGAAATAATATACAGATAAGTGAGGCATATAGAACCCCAAACATCCATGCCCAGGAAAGGACCTCTTCATGACAAATCATAGTCAGAATATAAGAAACATTTAACTGAAAAAGAAATTCGTAAACTATAAAAGCAAAGGATGGAAGACAATAGTCTGTGCAACAAGAACCTGAAAACAAGCAGGAGTAGCTGTTTTATTTTCAGACAAAGCAGATTTAAAGCTAAAACTTATCAGAAAAGGCAAAGAAGGTTCCTACATAGTGGTTAAAAGAACCATTCAACAAGAAGAGATTAAAATTATAAATATATATGCACTGAACACCAGTGTACCCAACTCCATAAAGTAAACACTACCAGATTTAAAAGATGAGATAAAATATTAGCACAGTTGTAGTGGGGGACCTCACTATCACAATGTCACAGACAGATCAACTAGAGAAATAGTCAACAAACAAGGACCAGAATTGATTGGATCCTTTGAATAAATGGTCTTCATAAATATCTACATTGTTTTACCCCCAAATAACAGAACACACGTTTCTCTCACTAGCACTTGGAACTTTCTCCAAAATAGACCACACTTCCCAATAAATCATGCTTAAGCAAATGCAAAAGAATTGAAATTATCCCATGCATATTATAAGATCATGATATAATGTACCTAGAAATCAATGGCAAAAGAAAACACAGAAATTCGGCAAATGAATGGAAATTAAACAATACACCCTTGGATAATCAGTGGGTGATAAAAGAAATCAAGGAAGAAATTGGACAGTTTCTAGAATCAAACAACAGTCTTAGTGCAACATACCCAAGCATATGAGGAAACCATGAAAGCAATCATAAGAGGAAATTTTATAGCTATAAATGCTGATATCAGAAAAACAAAGTGAGTCCAAATAAATAACCTACAGGTGCATCTCCAAGTCCTGGAAAATAAAGAACCATCCAAATCCAGAGGTAGTACAAGGAAAGAAAATATAAAGATCAGAGCAGAAATTAATGACATTGAGTATAAAAATATAAAGAATTAATGAGTCAAAGAGCTGATTATATGAAAGAATAGACAAATCCTTGGCCAATCTTACCAAAAAGAAAAGATTCATATCAATGTAATTACAAATGAAAGGTGAAATCAAAACAGACATCACAAAAATCTAGAACATTATTAGCAACTACTTAAAAAATGTGTACTCCAATAAATAGGAGAATGGATTGATTACTAGGTACATATGAATTACCCAAACTGAATCAAGAATATATAAAAACACCAAATAGTTGAATAAGAGGCAAAAATGGAAGCAATAATAAAAAAACCTACTAAGAAACGCTAGCACACAGTGCATTCACTACTGAATTCTACAAGAACTTTAGGGCCGAACTAATAACAGCACTCTTTAATGAAACTAAGGGAAGGAGAACTGGCATAGTCATCCCAGAAGCTAGAATTATCGTGATTCCACAACCAGACAAGAATCCAACCAAAACAGAGAGCTACAGGTCAATCACTTTAATGAACACAGACTAAAACATCCTCAACAAATTACTGGCAAAGAGAATGCAATAAACTGTAAAAGTGGTTATACCTCATGACCAAGTAGGCTTCATTCCAGGGATGCAAGGATGGTTCAATATCCACAAATCAATCATGTAATACATCACATAAACAGAAGCAAGGGCAAAGATGACATGATCATTTCCACAGATGCAGGAAAAGCCTCTGAAAAAATCCAACATCCATTCATGATAAAAAAAAAAAAACCTTGAAGAAAAAAGGACCTTATCTAAGTTTAATAAAAGCCATTTATGACAAACCTACTGCTGGCCTCATAATAAATGGGCAAAACTTTTCCTCTAAAATCAGGAACAAGGCAAGAATGTCCACTATTACCACTTTTATTCAATAGAATACTTGAAACATTAGCCAGAGCAATCAGGCAAGAGAAAGAAATAAAAGGGATATGTATAGGGAAGGAAGTAGGCAGGTCATCATTATTTTCAGATGATATGATCCTCTACATAGAAAACCAAAAACATTCCCCTAAAAGACCCCTAGAATCAGATTCAGCAATGTAGCAGGATCAGTACTGACAAACAAAATGTGTACCTGTCTGTAATAAAGAACTCACTGAGAAAGAAATTAGGAAAACAATACCAGTCACAATAGCACCAAGAAAAATTAAAATAACTTAAGGAAGTGAATGACCTCTACTATGAAAACTACAGCACTCTGAAAAAGCATATCAGAGAGGACTCTGGAATATGGAAGGCTATCTTTTGTTCCTGGATAGGCAGAAACAATATAGTCAGATGGCCACACCTCTAAATCCGATGTATGGATTTAATGACATCCAAATCAAAACAGCATTCCTAACAGAAGTAGAAAAATCACAACCCCAGATTTCAAGTTATATTACAAAACTACAGTTTTAAAAACAGCATGGTAGTGGCACAAAACTGGACAGAACAATGGAACAGAATAGAGGATTCAGAAATGAACCTAGGCACATTCAGTTACCTGATCTTTGATGAAAGAGGCAAAAAACATACATTGGAGGAAAGACAGCCTCTTTAATAAACTGTGCTGAGAAAGCTGGCTTTCTGCAGGTAGAAGATTAACTCTAGACCTATATATTTCACAATGTAAAAAGCCAAAATCAAAATAGATCAAAGATCTAAATGTTAAAACAGAAACACTTAATTTCCCGGACAATAAAATAGGTAGTAAATGCCCATTGTGGGAAGGAGGTGGCGTGTCCCCAGGCTGACCTCCGACCACCCACCCCTCCTGCCCCTCATTGCTCCTGGCAAGACCGCATGCCTGGGAGCCTGGCTCCCTTCCGCGGCTCTGATGGGCGGGCGGCTGCCCTGAGGAAGCGGGGAGCGGAGGACTGGGCGGGCCAGTGGATGGGCAATCATGCCGAACTTCTGCGCAGCCCCCCAACTGCCCGCGGAAGAGAACACAATCCGACCTGGCCTTCTTCAGGTTTCTGCGGGATCCCACCAGATGCCAGAGCAGGTGGAGAACTGTAGGAGAGCAGACTTAGGAGACAAAACACCAGATCAAATGCATAAACATTATCGGTTGTGTGCCATACACTTCAAGACCTCTGTGATCTGTAGAACCATACATTTTGCAGAGGCATCAGAAAACTAAAGAATGATTGTTATTTTATTTCTCAAAATTAATTGAAGCAGATACTTGTGCAGTCATTAGGAGAGCCCTTATAGGACCTTTCTTGGAGATAATGCAATACCAGCAATATTTGATCTTATCAGTCATTTGAACAATCCACACAGTAGACACAGAAAATGAATAAAATAATTGAGTGAAGATGAAATCAGGACCCTGAAACAGAAAAAAAAGTTAATGAAATTTCTGAACAGGAACAGAAACATAAGGATACAAACAACGGCAATGCTCGGATTCCAGTGGGGAAGTGCAGGGAAGAGCAGGGTGAAGACATCTTGTTTTCCTTGAAGAGAAGGAAAACAAAGAACACTTAAAGTCTCTATTTGAAATTTTGATTCTTATGGGAAAACAAAGCATACCTCTGGATGGGCATGAGACTGAGGAAGTCCTGGAAGGTCTATTTACACCTGATAACTTTCAAGCTTTGTTGGAGTGCCTGATAAATTTTGGCGAAGAGGTTCTGAGAAGGTGCTTTGAGACCACAGCCTTTAACACATTGTTCTGTCCAAAAACACAGCAGAAATGGATGCCAGAAATCTGTGAGAGCTGTATTAGGGAAGAAACCCTCAGGGAAGTGAGAGACTCACACTTTTTTTCCATCATCACTGATGATGTGGTGGACACAGCAGGAGAAGAGCACTCACCTGTCTTGGTGAGGTTTGTTGATGAATCTCGCAACATCTCTGAGAGAGGAATTTATGGGCTTCCTGCCTTTTGAAGCTGATGAGGAAAATTTGGTTGTAAAATTTCACACTGAAATAACTGAGAAGTGGGGACTAAATATAGAGTATTGTCCTGGCCAGGCTTAAATTGTGTCCAGTGGATTTCCTCTAAAATGAAAGTTGTCACTTCTCGACTTCTAGAGAAATATCCTCAAGCTCTCTGCACACTCTGCTTTTCCTGTGCCTGAAATATCTGGTTGGCAGAATCAGTGGGTATCAGATTTTATGGTGGGAATATCAGTTGCATGAGGAACAACTGAGGAAGTTTGTTCTTTTTTCCATCAGTGACCACAACTACTTTCAGAACTTGACAATATAATTCTGTTGATTTCCAGAACAGTGAAGAAAGAGGTGAAGAACTAAAGGAAATATGTCATTCTCAGTGCACAGGCAGGCATGACACTTTTGAAACTTTAGTGGACCTCCTGCAAGCACTTGTTTTATGTTTGGATGGTATAAATAGTGACACAAATATTAGGTAGAATAACTGTATAGCAGCCGAGCAGTAACAGATTTTGATTTTATTATTTCCATTGTTGTTCTTAAAGTTGCCTAACTTTTACAAGGGCCTTTGGGAAAAAAATCTCCAGGGACAAACTTCTCATATCTTTTTGACTGCTGTATTGCACTCACTCAGTGAAATGACGGAAAATACTGAAGTTTATTGTGAATTTTGGTTTGAGGAAGCCACAGATTTGTCAACCAAACTTGATATTCAAATGACACCCACTGGGAAGTTTTGTAGGGCTCAACAAGGTAGCCTGGAATCTCAGTAAACCTCCCAGAGTTACTAGGAAACCCTGGGTGTCCCGACAGTGGAGCACATTATCAAGAACTTAAAGATATATTCTCAGAGCAGCATCTCAAAGCTCTTCAGTGCTTGTCTCTGGTACCCTCAATGACGGGAGAGCTCACATTCAGCACATCAGAGGGACATCAGGTTGACATGTACAGAAGTGACTCACCCAGTCTTGCCACACTCTCAGCTGAACTTCACTGTCGGAGAATCAAACGGAAACAGAGGGAAAGACACAGAGCTTCCGTCTCCCTTTTATGAAGCCCTCCATCTGCCTGACATCAAGTTTTTTCCTCGTTGTGTGTGCCTTGCTGAAGGTCCTGTGTATTCTTCCTGTGATGAAAGTTGAGAATAAGCACTATGAAAATTGATGAAAGCGCTTCAAAGCATACTTGAGAAAACACTTTGACAGACCAGAGGTGAAGTAATTTGGCTTTGCTTAACATAAATTTTGATATAAAACATGATCTTGACTTAATGGGGGACATATATATCGAACTATAGACAACTAAATCAGAGCTTCCTACAGATAATTCAGAAACTGTTGAGTACCTAAGAGACTTTTTCTTATATTTGCTATTTGAAAGAAAAGCTGTAAGGGGTATGTAGGCCACCTAATCCCTGAATATGTTAGCTGATAGGCCTGTCATTGAATATATTAGCTATTGACAATCTCCATATTTAAATGGCCCCTCTGAACTCTCCACACCTGAGACCTGTCTCTTCTTCCAGAAGACAGCAGTGTAATGCTTCACTTTGGTGTGACCTCTGCTGGTGGCACTATGCAATTGTTTTAGTTAAGTCATTTTGGACAACACACTGTCATTGTGGATCTACTTTTAGGTATTGAGTTGTCAGTTTTGAAGAAATTGATTTTGAGGTGCTGTGGGAGAAAGGAATGCATCTTACAAAATGTCATGGTGAAGCCCATCATTGACCTGTGATTAGTAGGAGTTTTAAGTATGCTATTAAAAATCTGTAATGGATGGTTAAGGGAATTACTAAAAAGTTTATGAGCTCACCAGACTTTGATGTAGATTTTGTCTTTATTAAATGAAATTAAAAGAAGAGGTTACAGTTAAAGCTTGAATGGAAGAAGTTGCTGCTGTTATTCCACATCTGGTTGTTGCGGTTTACATTCCTACATCATCATGAGCTTCGTAGAGGGTAAATACTGAACACTTCTGCTTCATCATCAAGGCAGAATCAGAGGCCATGCAGGCAACTGACTTGTCTGTGGTTTTTTTTTTTTTTTTTTTTTTCCCATGAGTATTATCTACTGCCTTGTCTTGATTTATAAGCAAAAACCTGAAACCCTACAAAATGGATGTTTTGTGGTTTATCTAGAAATAATAAAGAAACTATTGCTGTTAGTTTTGGTGAAGAAATTTTTGTATAGTTTATTTCAGTCTAAATAAAATGTGAATTTTGTTTAAAAATAAGTAGTAAGGCTCTTGAAGTCATAGATGTAGGCAAGAACTTTCTGAACAGAACCTCAGTTGCACAAGAAAGAACATCAAGAATCAACCAATGGGATCATATCAAATTAAAAGTTTCTGCAGAGCTAAGGAAACAACCAACATAGTGAAGCTACAACCTAGATAATGGGAAAAAATTTTCCGGTTATTCCTTGGATCGAGGACTAATATCTAAAATGTATAAAGACTCCAAAAAATAAAAGACCCAGTAAAAAACGGGCAACTAAAATGGGCAGAGACTTTTTAGAAGAAAAAGTACAAATAGCCAATAAATATGTGAAAAAATGTTCAGCATCCATGGCTGTGAGAGAGATGCAAATTAAAACAACTTTGAGGCTTCACCTCGCTCCAGAAATAATGACAGTCATCAAGAAATCAAATAATAACCAGTGCTGGTGAGTCTGAGGGGAAAGGAAACTTCTACATCGTTGGTGGGATGAACATGCATACAACTATTATGGAAGCCAGTGTGGAATTCCTCGAAAAACTAACAACGGAATTTGCATTTGACCTGACTATTCTCCTTCTAAGTATCTTTCTCAAAGAGTGAAAGACATCATATTAGGGTGATACTTGCATATTTATGTTTAGAGAAGCGCAATTCATAATAGATAATCTTAGAAGTGGCCTATGTGTCCAGCATCTAATGAATGGACAAAGAAAATGGAGTTCTACTGTACCATATTGAAGACTAAATTTGTAGGAAAATAGATGCTCTTTGAGACTATAATGTTAAGTGAAATAAATCAGGTATAGAAGCTTAAATATATGGTTTCTCCCTAAATTAAAAAAGAGCAAAATTAAGGATAGATAATAGAAGTCAGGGAGATAACTCTTCTACAAATGAGAAAGGGACTAAAAAATGGAGAGAAGGGGAGGATGTAGAGGTAAAAGGGTGGAAAAGGAATTAAGGTGTGTTAGATACATGTACCAACTCTCTACAGTGAATGTAATCAATATGTACTGCAAACATGTTCTGGTAAAAATAAAAATTGGAGAACATTTTATATTTTGCTCTCAGAGATCTCTGTCTACCTTTCCTGTTTTAATTTTTAAGCCACTCCTCATCTCTGACACACTATGAGTATTTGTATACTTTCTAGTTCTTTCTGATAGAATACAAATTCCATGAGGACAGGGTAATTTTTTCTGGTGGGGTTGTTTTATTTCCTGGTGTATCCCTGTTACTTAGAATAATGCCTACACGTAGTTGTTGCCCACTGGATATGTATTAAATACATGAGTGAAGGAAGGACTGAGCAAACAGCCTATGGAACCAGGCTGGTCATACGCTGCTGATCCAATGTGGAACTCAAGGTTCAATGTGGGGTTTATAGAAACTACATGGTGGCTGTACGACATCAGCCAAGAACCTGGGGCTCAGGGGAACAAAGTTATACTCTGGGGTGTAAGCCTAACATTAATGCACAAGGGGCCTTAACAGCTGCAGATATTGTCCTTCAGCAATCTGACCACATCAGTAAATGTATTTATGAAATCTATGTTGGTCAAAATTAATTTTAATTTGTTTATGAAATCAGGGAGAAAGAATCCTAGAGGCAACTTTTGTCTATATCCATCTGGATTCTGCCCAGGAGAAAGAGGCCATTTCCAGCCAATTCAAAGGATTCCAGTCCACTTGGCAAGGGCATCTGCCATGGAGATGGTTGAAGGAAGTGGAAATATTCAAGTTTGGTCCATTGGCAAGACCATTTTCAGAATACACTGGGTGCATTGGTTTATCTCGTGGCATGCTCTTACAAACCCAGTGATTCCACTGAACCTTCAGATAAAATAGATTTGGCCTCCCTTGAAAGTTGGTTTGAGGAAGACAATAATTGGGAGAACTTTCTCCAGTGCTTGTGCTAGTCATTTATCATTTCATGTTAATAAATTGACACTGCATTCTTATAGCAAGTCTCATGAGGTTTAGTAATATGATTGCACATCTAAGAAAACAGTGTAACACTGCTGTGCTGGAAAAGTGAGCTTTCGGAATCTCGAAGAAAGAGGGGTCAGCACTTGGAGGGTGCTAAATTTATAAATGGGATAGATTCCACTCGGAGATTGGAGAATGCTGGTATGGTTTTTTGTGGTTGATCCACAGTTGTGCTGAGGTGCCTGTCACTATGTTTCTAGAAGTTTCCCTTGTGTAGAACAACTGATTCAAACATTATTCTCATCTGCCTCTCTTAATTGTGAGCTCATTTAAGAGTTTTAGGCCTCTCAGATTTAGGTGTCATTATTTGGGCCTTTGGTCTACTACTTTCCTCAACCAGATTGACCTTCACCAAATATTTTAGTTTGTCCTTTGACAACTTTATGTTCGGATTCCTAATTTCTCTGTCAAATGCAAAACCACATTCAAAATGTCATCTTTTAGGTATGATAAGTAGAAACTGATTAAGATATCATTTTTAATTAGCAATGTCGATGGGAATTGTGGATCCTGATTCTATTCCTTTCTCTTCTTTTAATCAGCCCCAAGAGGGTTTTTTTTTTCATACTTCACAGTTGCACATTTGAGGATTTTATTTTGACTTCTGTTATTTTCCATGTAACAAGCTGTGGTTAAGACATCTTGCTTCATGGCCCAGAAAGGGAAAACAGGGAGATTGTCAAGTACTCTGATGATGTTTGGGTGATGAGAATTCAGCAATGCACTCAGTAGACTGCTCAGGCAAGGGAGGTAAAGGCCTTGCTCAACCAACTGAACAGGAGATTTGAGCATTCAAAGATTCTAACTACCATTGTAGGACTTCTTAACACTTGACTTCATCTAAAAAGTTTCTCAGGAGGAAGACTGAAGCTGTCACCATGAAGCTGTGTGTCTGCACACACAGGTTGTTTGTTTGGGTACAGGGGATCGAACTCAGGACCTTGTGATTGCAAGGCAGGCAGTGGAACCACTGAGCTAAATCCCCAGCCCTACACACAGGTTTTTTTTGTTGTTGTTGTTTTGTTATGACTTTGTTTGGTTTGGTTTTTGTCTTTTCGAGATGGGAATCTCACTGTGTAGTTCAGACTGGCCTTGAGCTTGCTATAATCTAGGCTGGCTTTGAACTTGCAATGATCCTTCTGCCTCAGCTTCTTGAGTGTTGATATTGTAGGAGGCACCCCCATACCTGGCTTGAACACAGCTTTCAAGACAAATAAGAAGGGTTAACTTTTGCTTAATAGTTTCTTTAGAAAACAGAGAGATATGTAGTGTATCATTTAGAATACTTTCAGCTGCAAGTAACACAATTCCCAAGTAATAGTGGCTTAAATGATAAAGTCATAAATATATCACACAACAATGAATTCTGTTCTTACCTCAGGGAACTACTAAAGTCTTGAATCCCACACAGAAAGGAAGCAAAAGCTTTCTTCTTCTGAGGGTCTATTACCTGATTAGCACAGGAAAGAATCTCAGAGGCACCTGAACTGGAGAGAGTTCGCATGCCCACACCGAGGTCCATTTCTGGCAAAGAGGAATGAAATGAATTACCACAGTGATTAAGTCATCCTGAAGCTGAGTAGGGACCTGGAGTTGTCCATGAAATGATGAGTATTCTGCCTTCTATTCTGGTAATATGGACTTTACTACCTGGGTGAGTGTAAGTGAAAATACGTTCCACCAGCATATTTTGATGAATAGTGTAAAATAATTAAAAACACATACTGTTAAGTTTGTGGGATAACTGGCAAAGCAGCCCCTCATTGGGGGATAGGAGCAGGTGAGTGGTTTGGATGCTGGGATAGGCAGATCTCCAGGTGGAAGCTGTGCACCACTTTACCTGTTCCTGGACCTTGCTGCCATGTCTCCTCTGACTAGCCTGCATCTGGGATATAAGTAGCACGGAAACTTCCACCTCCATGAACCACACAGTGTAACTCCTCACTTGTCACTGACGACTTCCCCTAGCTGGCTTGAAGTGCACCAAATTTGAACCTTTCAGCATGGTCACTGCTTCTTGTTCCCTGTTATGTTACTGAAGCATGGGCTGCCAACGTCCAGACATCCCCTGGCTCTGTCCAGGGTGGCATCTGCACACAAATGCAATGCCTACAGAGCGCCAGGCCGAAATCACTTCTGCAGAGTTAAACTGGAGCATTAAGAGGCAATTTGAATTTGACAGAAGGGAGGAGCAGTCACACTTCCTGCAAGAACATGAAAAATCATGGTTATTAGATAAGCTGGGGAAAGCACAAAATTACACAGGCATAAAGAAGACTTTGCCTAGAGTGTCTGAAAGCACAGAGCTTGCAGATGGAGAAGTTGTGCTGCAAAGGCAGAGTGATGTCAGAGAGGAGAAAGGAGGGAAGGCACGGCCGGCTTGCAAAAGTTTGGTTCAGTTGTCTGTTCTGTGGAAGTGCTTGGCCACAACACCTTCAAAATAAAGGTGTCAGTGTGAAGATGCAGTGAGTTTCTTTTTCTTTTCTTCGTAAAACATTTTAATTACTAACAAAGTATTTCACACTTGGTATAATTTTGAATAATTTCTTCTGAGTCTGAAGCCATTTCTAAAGGAGCTAAATGAAAATGCAGCAATTGATTGAGACACATTGTATGAAAAATGTAATACCAGATGGAAGGGGTCATGTCTGTTATCTGGTGGAAGGAGCATTGTTTACTGAATATTGGCCTTGTTGTGTGAGTGTGGCACATTCACCATCTCATTTAATTCTTACCATCACCTCCTGAAACAGGTACTTTTGTTATGTCCTTCTGACAGATCAAGAAGATTGTAGCTTAAAAGACTTAGTAATAAGTGGAAAGGTCAGGATGCAGATCCCAGCTGTCTGACTCCAAAATCTTCATTCCTAACCTCTACTGCATACTGTCAGCCAAAATTAAAAACCCAGAAGTGATACAGGAAATTATAATGCTGACTAGGTATACTCAATATTAGTGTTTGTCTGTTCCCCAGAGGTAAGATACGATGCGGATTTAGAAATATGTATTATAGACTCTTGCTTTTGTACATGAGAGATTTCTAGCCAAAAACATCTAACAAAGAAGGGACTACATTGACTCATCTGGTCAGCTGAATAATGATTCCCAAAGATGTCTGCACATCAATCCCTAGAAACTATGCTATGTTACCTTACGTGGCAGAAAGGGCTTTACAGATTGATTACCTTAAAAGTCTTGAGATAGGGAGATTATCTTGATTATCTGGATTGGCACAACATAAGCTCAGGGTCTTTAAGGGAGAAAGAATATTTGACTGGAGAAGCAGGGGATGTGAAGATGCAAGCAGGAGGATGGAGTGAGGTGAAAAGGGAGCCCTGAGCCAAGTAGTAAAAGTGGTCTCGAGAGCTAGAAAAGGGAGAGAAATGGATTTTCACCTACAGAAGGAATGCCATTCTGCCAACATCTTGATTTTAGGCTTCTGACTTCTAGAGCTTTAAGAATAAGTTTGTATTGTTTCAAATCACTTAGCTGTTGGTAATTTGTTACTGCAACAATAAGAAACTAATAAAACTCCTTTACCTAAAGAGTCCAGGGCAGAACTTCTTTCAGGCCTGGCTGGGGCCAGGTGCTCTAACAGAGTAACTTGAAACTGTCCTTTTTCAGACATCAGCTTTACTGTCTGCTGCAATGGCTGTATTTGCAGTTTGATTTTCCTTGAGTAATGGCCAAGCTGGCAATCAGTAGCCAGAGGCTTGCACCTCATTGGTTTAGAAATCGTGGTAGAATGAACATCAACCCGTCATAATACCCATGCATGTCCCAGGGTTGACCTGTGTAGGCATGGCTTGTAGCTGCACTTTGAACCATGCCTGAGATTCTGAAGGGCCAACCAGAGGATTGTACCTCAGATGGGAGGAGGAGATAATCCCATTGAACTTAAGGGAGTCTTAAGGAGGACGGAGGCTTCACAAAGGAAAGTTCCACTGGCTAGGCAAAAAGAGTTGGAGCCTGTTACAGAAAGACAGAAGGCTGAGGCCCTGGGACAAGAACTCTGACTGATTCTAGGGATAGTCAGAGAGACAGAAATGGAGGCTTCTCCCTGACCAGCAGAGACAGTTAAAAAAAAGCTGTTAAAGGAAACCAGTTATAGGCAATAGTGATATAATGGGGAAAGACAGTGTCAACAGGATAGGAAAATAGAGAGAAGGGACCACAGCTTATTGGCTGGCAGAAAGAAGAAGGCCATGGCAATGATCCCTCTGGCTGTGGGCAAGCTGATGACATTCTCGCCCTTGACTCTCGCTGTTGGGCTTGTCTTGAGAAGGAGTTCTGCAGAGCATTCTGCATCCTGGGATGCACTGGGAGTCTCCAGAGAGTCCTGGAGACCTGCACAGAGCTCCATTGGCAGTACCATGGCAGGAGACCTGCAGCCAGACCCTTTAGAACACAGGGCAGACTGCCTCTTCTCCACATGGCTTACAGAGGGAACCCTGGGCATCTGTTTCATTCTTGCCTCAAGTTAGGGTGCTTCTTTTCTGTTGCTGTGACTGGGCAGGGTGGACAGGACAGACACTTTAGCCCCTAGTTCTAAAGCCAAGCTGAGTTTTCCTGGCCACTTAAAAACATGTCTGGTCATATCAGCCTTCATGCAGAGCTATCAATGACTCTTTAGTTCCCTGAGAGTTGAGGTTAGGTCCTAACAAAGCTTACATGGCCCTGCACCAGGGCCCTGTTAATTCTCTGCCTTCCTCACCTGTTTTTGTCACCCTTGCTTATCCACTGCAGCTGTTCAGGCCTCCTTGTTTGTTGATTTTATTGCCATCTTCCCTGTTCCTCACTGCCTTTGTGAGGTCAGGAATATTTTTCTGTTCTGTTTATTGTCATATCCTCAGCATCTGAAGGAATATCTGCTCCATAGTAGGTGCTCAGTGAATGTTGGTTGAATGGAGGTGCACACATTTCAGTGATGTCTACTGAGTGAGCACAAAGCTAGTGAAGTCAGTGATACAGTCAGCAAGACAAGCTTGACATGATCTCCACTCCTGAACTGCTAGTGAGGAGAGACTGGCAGGCAAGCCAACAGTGGCAGTCCCCTGTGGTAATTCCTTAGGGGTGGTATAAAGCCCAGAGTATTAAGGGGCCTTAGGAAAAGAGGGGCACACAAGGGCTGAGATCTCTTTCTGCTTTGGTACCTGTAATTATACTGGGGGACCCAACGTATAATTACTACTTCATTGTTTCCCATTAGATTTTCTCTATGTGTATATGCTGCTTTTTGAGCCAGTGCTCTCTAAATCCAATAGGTTTCCCTGATCCCTTGTGGAATTCTAACTCCTGGATTGTTAAACTCCCCAATTCTTGGGTCTGCTGGTGGAAAATTTCAGTTGCCTTTCCTTGCTGATGGGAGGCAGAAAGCCACACACAGAACATTGCAGCCTCTTGATAGTAAGCGAAAGAAAGGAGAGCAAGCCCATGTCACACAGGGGCCTCACACGGGTGGCAACAAACTAGCGTAATTCCTCCTTGACGTGGCATGTACTGCTCTAGGCTTGTCCCACAGCTGTCTGGGTACGGACTTTCTTCCCGTTGCTTAAGCCTCAATCCAACTTGCCACCTTCCACCCCATTCATTTTTCATCGTATCAGCAATCACACTGCAAACACACCCTGTTTCCCTCATCAGAAGCTAAGTTGTATATTGACAGTCTTATATTGTTGTATATTGTCTGTCTTATTTGCTATTGAGTCTCTGATATACATAGTAGGTGCTACACAAATATTTACCAAATAAATGCTTAGTATGCAGAGGGACACTTGAGCTATGACATCATAGAGTCTTGGAATTTACAGAATTTGAAGGAGCTACACTGGTTGTTGCTGCGCTGCACGTGAGGAAGATGGTACCTGAGAAAGGAAGCACCTTAACTGATGCTACCCAGAAGACTCCACTCCACCGTCCCATCTCACATGGATAGGCTGTCTGTGGCTCTTGCTAGTGGCAAAGTCTTTCTTTGGGAGAGCTCCCGGAGCTCTGGCAGATCCTGGCAGAGGTTTCTTGTGATGCCTCCTAGTGTCAGTACTGTGACATAACCACAGCTCTCCTGAACTCCCTAGGATTTCCTGAGAGAGTGGATGGGACACACCCTTCTCCTGCCTGTCCCATTCAGCTCCTTCTGCAGCTTATGAAGGATTCCCCTGGGACCATGAATGACAAACACCAGAACTGTTGCTACTTCCAGGGATGACCTTACCCAGTGTTTGATATCTCTGTTAGAACCAACAACTTCATTTGAGTACTAAATAATCACTTCAACTTTATCATTCTGGTGCATTCCAGAATTGCCAACTTTTCTTATGTGTGTGGATTTCAAAAGTTCTCTACAATTTCAGTCCTGTGTTCTTTACTTTACTTTTTATTGAGGCATAACCTTCACAAAAGTAGGTACCAAATTTTTAGTGATTTTAAAAATGATTTTGCAGAGTAGTTTTGCCTGCTCTTACGCTCTAAGTTTTAGATTTAATTTAGTTTTATTAGTACGTGTTTGTAGTACATGAAGTTTACACTGGTCTTAGGGAGTAGGTAACGTATAAAACACATCTTGATGCTTTTTATTCCCCTTCTCCACCCTCCTCCCTCTCTTCAACTCTAAATCCCCTTTCCCCATTTTTCTTATTATTGTTATTGTTATTGTTAGCTGTTGTTTACAACATAAAGTGTGTACATTCCTTGTGGGTATACAGCACACTTTCGGTACATTATGACCCACTTTCAGTCTTTGTACTTCCTCGTCTCTTCTCATATTTCCCTCGGTCTCCTGGACCACTTCCTTTTTGATGTCTGTTAATATTTGTTTATATAGTAGGGTGCACTAGTACTGTGTGCATATATACTTAGGATTGTTGTCTCTCCTCTTGGATTGTTTCCTTTACAAAGATTTGGTGACCTTCTTTGTCTCTTAATTAGTCTTGGCTTGAAATCCATTTTGTCTGAAAATAAGATATCTACTTCTGCTTTTGAGTGGGTGGTTCCTGTTGCAAGGAATATTGTTTTCCCCCCTTTAACCTTGAGTCTATGAATTTCTTTTTAAATTAAGCATGTTTCTTGTATGCAACATATTGTTGGCTCTTGCATCTTGATCCATTCTGCCAGTCTATTTCTTTTGATTGGTGAATTGTGACCATTTACACTGATGGTTATAACTAATATGTATTGACTTATCCTTGTCATGATCTTTTCCTGTTGTTGGATCTCCCCCTTGCCTTGCATTTAATTTCTTGTCTTGCCTGATGGATTCATTCTTTTGGGCTTTGTGTGGTTTGTGACCCTCACTGTCTTTTCCTAGGATATTGTTAAAAATATTTTGGAGCGCTGGTTTGGTATTCATGAAGTTCCTCAGGTGTTCTTTGCCATAAAAGTATCTTATTTCTTCATTGATTTTAAAAGATAGTTTTGCAGGGTACATCAATCTGGGTTGCAGGTTGTTTTAGGGCTTGAAATACTTCACTCCACACTCTTCTTGACTCTAGGGTTTCTATTGAGAAGTCTGCTGTGATTCTGATGGGCTTTCCTTTGTGTGTAATTCACTTCTTTTCTCTAACTGCTTGTAATATTTTGTTCTGTTTGTTTTCTGGGATATTGACCATTATATGAGTAGGTGTAGATCTGTTTTTTACTATGGCTAGTTGGAGTCCTGTTTGCCTCACTTATCTGTATGTCAAGTTCTTTTCCCCTGCTTGGAAGTTTTCTCCATTACTTCTGTGAACAGTTTTTAAAATTTTTAATGTTGTTTGCACTATCTCCTGTTTCTACATTGACTCCTATCAGTCTTGTGTTATTCTTCTTTGCATCATTTATAGCTGCTGGATTGATTTCTCATGGTCCCTTGCTCTTTTAAAGAAAACTTTCCTTTCCTGGTGACTAACTGCAATCCTATCTTCCATATCTAATATTCTTGTCCTCATTTTGGTTCATTCTGCTGTGTAAACTTTCAGTGGAGTTTTTAATCTCCTGAATATCTATTTGAATCCATTTTATGGATTGCTTTTTTTTTTTTTTTTTTTTTTTTTTTTTTTAAAAGGG
>NW_022900944.1:44426159-44478801 GCF_012274545.1 Fukomys damarensis
TTTTTTGAGAAAGGGTCTCTCTATGTAGTTGAGGCTGACCTGGAGCTCACTATGTAGCCCAGGCTGGTCTTGAACTCACAGTGATCCTCCTGCCTCAGGCTCCCAAGTGCTGGGATTACAGTGGGTTCCATTTCTTTCCTAAACTGGGATTCCATCGTGTTCCTGAGCTCCTCTATTTTTTGTTTGTTTGTTTGTGTAAGTTATTAATCATGTCTTTCACTGAGGTTGCCATTTCTGTTGTTATCTGAGAATTTTTTTCTGATTTCTTTTTTTTCAGATCCTCTTTTGTTTCCAGTTCAGGGAGTCTAGGTTCTGGAGTTTGAATTGTTCCATCTCACCCCCTAGATCTAGAAGTCTGGGTTTGCATCTTGTTTAGATGTCTTCTCCTTTCTATTTATTTTGTTATTGTTGAAGCTTTTGATTTGCTGCTTGTAAATTTCTTATTATGGGTGTCTTTATTGCTAGTATTTCGAGCCCTTAGGGAATGGCTACTGCTTGGATTGTCTTCCTGGTATAGTTGGCCTTTGGGTTTTGAGTATGTAGTGGCCTTTAAGCGATCTCAGTCTTGATATGCCAGTACAGACAACTAACTAAAGCAATCTCACATCACCTTGGCCAAAGTGATACAATCAGCAACAACAACAACAGCATCAAACACTGCTTTGAAAATGACAAGTTGTGGTAGCTGTTATTCCATCACCTTTAACTGTATAAACTAGACTTGTGATTATATATCAAAATCAAGGACCAGACAGAGATATGTTTATAGTTAGCAAGCCCTTCAATATAGTATTTGACCCTCCAGGAAGAAGACTTAAAAGGAGTTGCGGGTGTTGTGGAGAGATAAAAGAGAGGTTAGAAGTAGGGCTAGAAGACACAGGAGATCATGCAAACTTTGGGAAACTGGTGAAGACAGGAGGAGAAGAGAGAAGGAAGGAAAAGAAGCAAGAATAGAACCAACAAGAGCAATAGGAAAACTAGAAACTGTATTCACACTCTTTTTTTTTAACAGTAAGAACCATCAAGAAAATAAAAGAATAGGACAAAGGAATAAGAAAGAGAAATGATGAAGAAGAACAGAGAAGAGAAAAGAAAAAAAGAAGAAAGAAATAAGGAAGGAAAGGAAAAAAAAGTCCCATTCGAGGCCTGACTCTGCTATTGCTGTTATATAATGTGGGCAGCAGCATGCAGAGTCAAGTTGATTAATCTCAGTGAACCAGCTGTAGTCCAGTGAGATTCAGGCTGGTTTCTTGCAGAGAGGCCAGAATTGAGCTCCCTGACCTCTTGCGGGTTAGAACTCTACAAGGTTCTATTGCAGGTTTGAGCTGCTCTTCCCACATAGCAGGTCCTGTTTCCATAGGAGGTGCTGGTCTCAGCAACTCACTAATCGCTGTAGTTTGCTCTATCTTTGCTCTCCTGGTGGGTTTCAGTTTTCAATAACAAGCCTTGGAGAGGCCCTCTCTCTGCTGCTTACCATTGTGCCATCTTCCTGAGCTCATAGCCATGACTCTCTGGCCCCAGGTGCCATTGCTGCACAGATCTGGATCTGTGAGATGCTCTCAGGGGTATGGGGAGACACCTGGCAGTCTCAGGGTCTAGGAACAAGAGGCTATCTTGCCAACCCCTTCTTTTTGGTAGATTTATCTCCCTGTTGCCTTCTACCAGTCATTTATTTTGCTCTTTATTTGTATCTTACATTTCTCAAATGAGAGATGCAATGCACCCTTGATTTACAAACACAATTTGTTCCTGAGGACTGGTTGTAATTCAAATTGGTCAATTGAAAGCTCAGGCTCCTCTACACAACCTTCAAAGTCTCTCCCTTGTTTACAGGCAGATCACAGTGTCCTTAGAGACACATTGGCCCAGGATCTCTCAATTAACCCCAGAAAAATGATCTCAAAAAATTTTTAAAAAGAACTAGTGGTGTAGTTCATTGCAAAGGCCCTGAGTTCAATTCCCAGTACCACTAAAAACAAAGCAAAACAACAAATAAAACCCCCAAAAGATTAATCCCTTTCTATCTGAGGATGTTTTCCTTTTCAACTCAGCATGCAGCAACACCAGGAATGGAGAAAGGAAATAACGGTGTTGATTACCAACATTTTAGAAGTCTTTAGTGTCCTCTAGGACTTTCAAATGTTCATCAGTGCTCTGTCCACACGTAGGTATTCTTTTGATTCTCTTCTGCCCATTTCAGATGAACTCCAGAAAGACTAGGGACTGGAACAAGGGAACAACATGTGTTCTCAAAATCAGCCTATTCTCAGAGACTGCTTAACTGCCATATGATATTTGCCAGTGGCGTTAACTGACAGTTACAAACTCATATTTAATAAGCAGAGTTTACTTTTCTATGCAATTGTTATTTGGAGAGTTATACAGCTGGGAATGAGGGTAGATTTGACAGCTGCCATCTTGGCTAGAGAAACCCTCTCTGCAATTAGGAACACTGTGGTATTAAGGCCAATATTACAGGTTTGAGCTCGTCCAGAGCCAGCAGCTTCCATGGAGGAAAACCATTGGTGGGATATATGAATCACGGCAAACCGGGCCAGTGAGTATGGGTAGATCTCTGAGAACCATCTCCTCCAAAGCAGGTTCTGCTGACAGTAGGCTGCAGCGATCTCCCTATGTGGGAAGGACAGCCTTTATTATACAACCACAGAGGGGTCTGCAGTCTCCAGAGCAGGCTAGTGGCAATGAGCACTGTTCTTCCTGCACAGGTCCCAAGTGAGCCTTGAAGCAGGGAGCAAGCAACAGTGAGAGGCCGGGATTCGCAGAGAGCTGTATGGGTCTGGGTTTCCACAGGGATTCCTAAAGCATGTCGCCATTTCAGTCTCTTTAAATTGGTTCTTCAGGACTTAGTTCCTATACATAGTCTAATTTCTCAATATGTATAATCACAACTGGAAGACTAAGTTACTGAACACATACAGTGCCAGAAAACATACCTACCACTTTACCCACATGATCTCATTGGATTCTTACAAAAATTCACAGAGAGCTACTATGAGTCATCCGAATTTCAGGTGAGGAAACTGAATGAAGCTCAGAGAGGTATGCTAACATGCTCAATGTCACACAGCTATTAAGTGACGATGTCATCATTATTATAATTCTTATTTTGCCAGATATAACTCTCTTAAAGTTACCAAAAGGTCACTGAGCTGGTAGGTACTAGGGAACCTGGCCATCATTTCCATGGCAACAGGTCATTTAGGCTCTCTGTTGCAGGATCAAGAGGATGGAAGCATTGCACTTGGAGAGAGGGGATTCTGTGTGGGAATCAGAATATTTAAACAAGGTGGGAAAAATTAACTACTAGAAAAATCACTGGCTTGAGAACTAATCCTTATATTCTCCAACTTCATTTTCATCCTACGTGGCTTCTCTTAACCAGGAAAAATGGTTCCATCTGATGTTGGTTTTTAATTTTAGAAAAATGGCCTCTGCTTTGTGGAAGGATATATTTTGCCATCATGAGTGTACACGTGTAACCCTGGTACTAGAGGTCATGCCATTTCTTTATGGCTGGCTTGTTATGTTATCTCAAAACAGAAGGAAAGAATGGGCAGTCAGGATTGCTTTTTGTATCCAGTGCCCTCAGCATTTGCTGGTGCACTGCAAACAGAAAAATCAGAATAACCCTGATTCTTAACTTGGAAGCAGGTTAGGGAGCTTATTTAATAACTGACTAAAGAGTATATTTTCTAAGTGGAAAGGGGAAGGGTGAGTGATCATTAGAGCAGCACAGGAATGGGATTGAAACTTTGGAGAGTCTAAAATTACATCATCTGTGCGTTATTGAGTGGCGTGACAGTGATCCTGAAAGTCCTGTCCTCCTGGGCCTTGACACCAGTGGGACATTCATGTAATGGTGTGATTGAATTATTGTCCTATAATTATCTATCAGAGATATCATCTCCTTGCACACAAAGAAACTTAGTGTCTTCTGGGAAGATGTGTGAGTCCTGGACACTCTGTAGGTCTGCCAGTGTACCACTTGGCCCAAGAAACTAGAAGTCACCATGGTTTTTCAAAGGCACAGAATCCAGATTAAAGATTGTGGAGGTTTGAGTGACAATTAGAGGAACACATCATTTAATCTGTGCTCTTGAAGGACCTGAGCGTTTGAGTATGGGAGATGGAGACTGGCCCCAGTCTAGTAGACATAAAAAGAGAGGGGTACTGCTGTTAGTGATGTTTATAATATAAATAACAATAAGACAGCAGCAATAACAACATAGGAAATGCTTGGAACTTTGTACCTTAAAGCATCTCCCTGCCTCCATGTGGATACCAAGCAGGTAGAAGAGCCAGAAGGCCCCTTATGGATTTAGAGTGTTTTGCTGGCTGTGAGTTTGGTCTTGGTCACAGCAGGAGATGATAGTGCACACAAATCAATTTGAGGTGTGTTTAACAAAGGACAGTTTACAAACACATAGACAGAGTGTAGAGTGCCTGAAGGTTGGCAGCAAAGCTCTTCAACATCCCCTTGTCTGGAGGTATAGCAGAGGTTACTGGAACCTGAGAGTATTCAGAGTCTCCCTGAATGAAGTTCTGGCCTTGGGGGAGGATGCAGTCCTCTTGCACTGACCCTGTATGGGAAGAACCACCCCCCATTTTTTTCCTCTCCTCTGATGTTCTGTTGGGCACACCATTCATTAGCCAAAGCCAAGCAAGAAGTATGTGAGTGCAGTTCTCACAGCCAGAGGGGCAATCAGGGGAGTGGATATGCAGGAAGCCAGCACACTATAGGTGGGACCAGGCCAGTTCAGGGTAGACTCCAGACCTTAAGTAGGTAAATCCAGTCTCTCTGCAGGAATTTAGAACTAGCTGAGAATCAGCCAAGGTGGGATTTTGGGTCACTTGGATCTGTTCTGGTTGCACAGTTTTCAGAAACTATGTTAAGTAGTCACCGTCTGCAGTGCAGTCAGCCAACTAGAGATGCCAGTGTTCAGAGAGGGATGATGCCTGCAGTTGTACAGAAGGGAGAGGGGATGAGCACTGTCCAGGGTCCTGTCCGTGGTTTCATTCTGAAGATGGTCCATGCTTGGCTTTCTCTCAGACATTCCTCATCCTTATGACGAACTGCTTTATGCACAGCAATGTCAGTGGGATTGTGCATCCTTAATGTTGATAAGCACCTATCATCCTAGAATATTTACTAAAAAGCAGGAACTGGGCTAAGTTCTCTACAAGGATTATCTGATTTCAAATAACCCCACAATTTCCAGAAGTACCAACTGAGCCTTGGGGAGATAGGTAGCTCGCCTGCAGTGACACAGCTAGTGTGAGGTGGGCTATGACTCTCTGGGTGACTGTAAGTCCCAGAATCCTGACCATTTTCCTCTCCCATAATGAAAGGAGCCTTCTCTGCCATTCAAGTTGGCTTCCAGACATCAGTGAGACATTCATGTGATGATGTAATTGCATTATTGTACTATAATTTTTGACCAGCCCCTCCCACATTCCTCATTCCTCCTATTGTACACAGAACCTTGCATTGTTGGGGCTGGTTGACACCGTTTGACCCACCCTGGCTTCACACTTTCCTTCATCCACTTTGCCTGAATCCCAGGAAGCTGGCCCCTGAGGACTCCTGGCTCCCACTGGGGTGCAGCTATTGATGGTTGTTCACAGGAGTCAGAATTGCAGAGAAGGACTTCAATTGTGCCTCCATGCCCAGTTCCTAGAAGGTTCCTGGAGCACAGTTTCTTCTTCTTGGTGCCTCATCATCCCTCGTTAATCCCCTCAATTCTCTGTCACCCATAAAGAGGTCCGATGTGTCTTGTTTCCTACAAGGACCCTTTCCTGTAAACTGTTTTTGTGAACATCCAATCTTGTCTTCAGGATTGCAGATCCTGAAGTAGGGAAACTGAGTCCCTAAGAATCACTTCACTGGACACATAGTCTCTCCATAATTTCAGACCTTTCACAAGCTTCATTTTTGGTTCCAGAAAATCTCAAGGTACCCTGCTGACCATTGGTGATTCTAGCTAAAAGAAGGCAGGGAGGGGTTCCCTTGGATAGTGCTCCTTAATAATGCACATGGCAGCTATCAGGATGTCTCACAGAACCCAGTGACAACTCCCTTGATAGCTCTATCATTACAGTAATAATTTGAATCAATAGTGTAGTAAAGCTGCCATACGTTTATTTCACCCAAGAGATTAAGTGAACAATTAGATAAAGCATTCTGCAGAAAAATCAAATGCTCCAGATGCAGAGGGAGACTGCCTGCTTGTCCCTAACCAAATGCTCTTCTTTTAATAAATTTATTTTTGCTGCTTTATTACCAGACTCTGAATTCCCACATTCAGAAAGAATAAACTTGTAAAGTTGCTGCATTTTATCTTCCAGCCTGGGGAACTCACTATGTTGAGTGTGTGCATTTGTGTGTTTCGTGCATCGCAGAATGTGTGATGTGCTATGTCACCACCTGTGCACAGCAGAAGCTCAGCAAATACCCAGGTGTGGTGCCCACCACAGCACTTACTGTTTAAAATGATTACTATGGCTGACTTTGGGGCATAGTAAGTTTCTCTGGTTTGGGGCCTGACTTCTTTTGGCCTTATCTTTTCAGCTCAACAACTCACAAGCACCAGTCTAGTGTATCTGAAGCATCCAGAGGTTGGTTTCATTTTCACATCAGTCAGAGGCAGATGGAGCTGGCAGCATCTCCAGTGCCCGAGGCAGCATTAGCTTCCAGGGGCTGGGATTTCCTCTCTTCCCAGTTACTGGAGGGCTCTCTAATGTACACTCAGTGGTTTGAACTTGGCCATAATTACAGTCTTATTATCCTCACCAGCTTTACTTATCTCATTATCTCCTCCCTTCTGTGTTAGAGGTCAGTAGAACATCCCTTTTATTAGCCACTTAATCCTTCTATCTAGTAGTTCAACTCTGATCGATCCACTTAAGGTCTTTCTTTGTAGTTAACTTTGCTGACATTTGAGATTCCCACCCCTTGAGTCCTTTCACTGGGCACAAGCAGCCCAGTTCTCCAGATTAGAAGTTCATTATCATTAATTTTATTAGAAGGAAGTTGGGTTTCATCACCACTCAATGATCACCGTTTTATTTTTATACCCTTCACCCCGCCCCCCATACGTTTTTCTGGAGGTTGGTGTTGTTATCTTTGCATGCTTTTTTTGTACTCTTCTTTCTAAAACTTTTGTAGCAGCCTGTGGGCATCTGAAAATATTCACCTTTGTAGGAAAGGACATGACCTCATTTCCAATGTTCAATAGATTGGCAGGACACTGTTAAAGAATGTGTGTGTGCATGCATGCACGTGTGATGAAACATGGGTATGTGTGGCAGATGGCCCTTTTTATTGATTTAGTCAACAAATATTTATTGGGCATGTCTCCACCATGAACAGATAAAGGGACTAAATCATCTCAAAACATCACCCTGCTACTCCTAACCTTATGCAATACTTCCCATGCAAATGCAAATGTGCCTGTAATTTCCTATGTGTGTATATATATATATATATATATATATATATATATACACACACACTATAACAAAAGCTATGACTTTTACTTTTATGTTTTTTATAATCTACTAAGTTGCTTTTTATAGCATTTGGATAGTTCTCTCATATTTCCAATAATTATTTTTGGAAATTTCTGTTTGGGAATGCTGGAGCAGAGGCACAAGTAAGAAAAAAGCTATGCCCTAAAATACTGTTAAGGCTCCAGGTTATTCCTGGCATTTATATGGTGTTCCCTGGGCGTGGTAGTGGTGGTGGGTGAGGTGGGGGTTCAGGAGCACTGAGTGAATGTGGGGGATCAAGAATGTAGTGTATAAGCAATGACATATTTTGGGATTATGATTGGATGTCTTTGAAAGATAAAAAGTCACAAGAGCTACTGCCATCACCTTAGGCAAGCCTCATCTACCTTCCAGCTAGATCTATCAGGAAGAGATAAATTATAATTTCTCCTGGGCATTATGCTAGCTAATTCTCCCAGATACCCCTCTGGATTTTGTCGGGTTAACTGTGGAATTAATAGGGATTTAAGGGAGAGAGAGCCTCAATGATCCAATAAAGATGCCTCAGCCAGTAGCAGCACACATATCAGAGGCCTTCAACTACATGGGACTCCTTGGGGACTTGGAGCTGCATGGTTCTTCACTCATCTGGTGGCCTTTAGTGTATCTGAGGTCCCTGGAGGGCTTGTTAGTTCAGACTACCAGGACTCAACCCCAGGGTCCTGATTCAGTGGGTTGGCAGGGGATAGGGGCAAAATTCATGTTCATAGTAAATCTCCAAGTGAGGGTCATGCTTCTGGTGCCAGGACCATATTTTGAAGATCCCTGGCCTATATCTTTCCTATCCTCCTCTCTTTCTTTGGCTGTTTTATACGGGCAAATTTCCTTGTGAATTGGTGACATACCCAGAAGGATATAGTTTTGATTGGAGGTTGAGGGAAGTGTTTTTTTTTTAACTCTAGTTATTTCAAACATAAGAAAATCATAATGCACACCACTGTGCCAACTCTCATATTTGATGAGTTTCAGCAGTTTGCTTCTATCAATGGCAATAGTGATTGCTTCTCTAAGTGATGAGCATGGTGTAATTTATTGACTTCTTCCACAACTGTAGGAGAGAGGGCTCTTAGTAGGCCCTTGTTATACAGGAAGAGACTGGACTCAGAGATATGGAAACTTAGTTGCTGACAGGCCCCCAGTGAACAGGCAGGAGCCAAACTTTGAGCCCAGGAAGCTAGCCTTCAGGGACCCCACTACCGTATTGCCTCCAGAAATTTTAGATCTTTCTTTTCTTTCCTTTTTTTAAAGAAGATAATTTACAGATTCAGTTAAAGTTTTATATATATGCTGTCCCCGACCTCATTTCCACTTACACAGGTGCCAGCTATCCTAGAATTGGCCAAATTATGGCAGGGATGTTTTCAGAGCCCTTTACTAGGGGAACTGTCTTTCCATTTTCTGTTTGAGTTTGACTATTTTGGCTAGCAGAGAAACACTAGATTCTTCGGTGAGAAGGTAGATACCCTCTATGGCTCCCTTCTTGCCAACAGGTCAGGTGTTCACAGCACTCAGTGACCCCCTTAGTATTTGCTCCAGTACTTCAGTGGCCTTTCCACACGCTTGTCCTCTGCCCATCCTCCGCCCACTCCTCCTTACTGGCTGGCTCCACTGAGCTGCATCAGACTGCTGACCCTGTAGCCTCGCCATGAGCTATGGCCTCCCCATTTGTGTCTTTCATTAGATAACTCACTGATATATTCACTTGCTAACAGGCATTTGTTAAGCATCTACCTTGTGCCAGATAATCTCCTGGGCTTTGAGGATGCAGAAGTGAATGAAGAAGACAGACAACATGCCATGCACTCAGGGTGCTTCCACAGCAACTCTCCTGTCGTTTTCTCTGCTCTTTTCTGGGTGTTCCTATGCTCCCTGCCCTACAATCTAACCACCAGACTGCTGTTCTTTCAAGCCAAGCCCTGGTTCTCCTGTCCTTCCTCTGCTTCTCCAGAAAGTAAGCCAGGGTGTAACTCCTCTTTAAGCATGAGTGCAGAATTACCTAAAGAAGTTTGAAGTTGGGTTTCTATCTATTAGTATAGCCTTATGTCAAGCAAATCGCAGGAGGATGTCCAAGCTGTAAAGCCAGCCCAGGAACAAGCAAGACTGAAAGGTGGGAGCCCTGCCTTCCTTGGCTCACCATGTCCTCTGGTAGTTCCCATGCCTCCGTATAGCATGCCCAGGGTGCTATAGCACACACTTTAACAACTGCCATGCTGCCATGCTCACATTCAGTGAGAGGGGCCTTTTGGTTGGGGCTCTGCCTATTGAAATGCTAGAGGATTGGGGGGAAGTAGTGGCCAGTGCCAGTCATGCCCCCTCACACCAGGGTCACAGCCTTTGGGGGCCACCTCTGACCCGCCCTTCATTGTTTGTTTGTCCCTCCTTTTGCCTGGCTTCCCGAGTTGCTCGTTTTTGTCGTTGTGCTCTTTTGTTGTTGTTGTTGTCGTTGTTGTACTTGTCAGGATTTATTTTCTTTGAAGAAAAAGGACTTCTACCCGCGTATTATCAGAAACTGGCTCTGATAAGTATTTCTATTCCTTTTGCAAAGAAGTTTCCCTATACATTTTCTCAAAAATGTCATTAAACTCTAATAGGCTTCCTCAGTAGCCCCCCTTCCCTGCCCTGAGCCTGACTTAACCAAGCATTTTCTGAAAACAAGGTGACTCTTATTTAAGGATTCTAAATGTATTCCAGTTCTTGGCAGTCTTAAGCACACAGCTGAATGCATGCTAAGTCTAGCATGGATAATTACACCAGCTGTGACCTTTTAGAAACATGCATTTGGACTAGAGCAGTGTTTAGTCACTTTTGATTGACTTAGGTTTTACTTGGTTTATGTTTGGTAAACTTAAAATATTTGCTTCCATATAAGCTGGTTAAATTTCCAAAGATAGAGCCACATGTGGCCTGCTGCTTGGAAGGCCCCCCTGAGATGTCAGTGGACTGTGTGAGCGTGTGCTTGTGCACACAAACACACATGCACATGGTTTGAGGCCAGTGCAGTGGCTGATGACATTTGGAAGTAATGCAGCATGACATGGCCATGCACTGGGTGTGAAGTCCAGAAGGGCGCTGGCTGTCAGGAGACCAGCACGAGCTGTTTCTACTCTTAAGATAGCACCATGTTCCTGCCAAAGCCGCAGGAGAGAGTGCTTGGAAATGAGCTGCTCTCTTGTTTATGCTCAGAAGCTTAAGGTAACCTTGAACAAGCCTCTTAAGTGAGCAGAGCAGTGAACACGTACGTGGACATGGCCTGCCCTCCAGTGGCCTCCAGCTCTCTGCTGCCTCAAACAAATAAAACAGCCCATTGAGGTGGTGTGATCACCAACAAGACGGTATTGCCTCCTCCTCTTCCTCTCCCCACAGCCCTGTTCTTCTCCTTCTTCTGTGATCTTAAGCATCGAAACTTTCAAAATAGCCAGAAAAGAGTCCTCTAGAATGCCTTTTTCTGCTAGCACTGAGCTCAGCTTGATTTCACCGAGGCTGCCCCAGCCCCAGTTTCTGCAAAACTGGAGGACTGAGAAGCTTACATAGATGTGGCAAATGGCAACCATGCTACAAAGTACATTTGGGCAATTCTGCTTGAAGCCATTTCTTTCTCTGTGGGGGCTGATTTGCCACAGGCTCAGAACTAACAGAATCCTGGGATCCCAAAGGAGGCCAGGTAGCTGGAGTCTCTGTCACTGACTTGAGCTGTGTCCGATGCCTCAGGCTGGCAGGAGTCAAGTCTGCCCCTAGGAGCTTGGCTATGAGCCTTGATGAGAAACTGTGAGTCCGCAGCCCTGGTGTCATGAATCACTCCAGACAGACCTTCCTGGGATCCAGCACCAGTCTGTGCTTGCCTTTGCTCAGCTGTGATCCTTGCTCTAGTGTATTATGCTAGTTCTGCTTAGATATTTTCACTCAGGAATTGTATTTTGAGGTAAATTCGCATACCACACAATTTAAGCACAGTTATAAAGCCATCCCTCTAATTAATTTTAGAACAGTTTCATCACACTTTACCCTTTATGGTCAACCCTCCACCCTCTCCCTAGCCCCAGGGAATATCTAATCTCCTTTCTGTGTCTGTATATTCGGCGATATGGACATTTCATGTAAATAGAGTCATACAACATGCAGCCTTTTTGTCTGACTTCTCATATTTACCATAATTATTTTCAAGGTTTTTCAGTGTTTTAGCATCTGCCAGTACTTCAGTCCTTTTTATGGCTAAATAATACTTCATTTTGTCTATATGCTAAATTTGACATGTCCATTTGTCAGTTAGTTGGTGGTTATTTAGGCTGTTTCTACTTTTAGCTGTCATGAAGACTGCGTCTATGAACATTTATGTACAAATGTTTATGTGGATGTATTTTCAGTTCTCTTAGATATCTCTCTAATAGTGGATTTTCTGTGTTGAATGGTTACTCTATGTTTAACTTTTTGAGGAACTTTCAGACTGTTCTTCAAAGTAATTTCACCATTTTACAATCCTATCAGCAATGTATGAGGGTTCCAGTTTTTCTGTATTTTTGCTAATACTTGTTGTTGTCTGTCTTTTTAATTATAGCCATCTTTGTGGCTAGGGTGTGGAATCTCACTATGGCCGGATTGGTATTTAGCATCTCCTGAACTTTGGACTTTCACTCAGCAGATTCCAGGTCTCTGCAGGCATCCAGTGCTCAGCTTAGGGCAAAACCTCAAGAACCTTACAGGTGGATTGAGTTCTGATTATCCGTGTTTGCTATTCTTAGAGACACACCATCTTGGCTCCTGACTTACAAATAAGATGTTTTGTTTTCTACCCTTGATTGCCTTTTAAATCTGAACAACCACCTTAACCTATAGCTTCCCATTCTAGCCTAGGAGTATTACTATTTCTTCCATGAAATGAGCTCAGTTGTTTGGGAGAAAAATCTGTTTCAAACATCCTTACTGTTCCACAAAAGCCCAGTGAAGTCTTCCGTGTGAGTTCTCTCAGGGCATGACCCATAGGTGTTACTATGAAATACTGCTGCTCTTCTTTCTGTGTGTCTTATGTCTGAATTTCCTGTGGCTGGCATAACAAATGTCTATACAAATTTATGGCTTAAAGTAACATAACTGTGCTACTTTACAGTTATTTAGGTTAGAAATGCAACATGAGTCTCTGTGGGCTAAGATCATAAACAGGCAAGTCTGGTTCCTTCTAGAGGCTCCAAGGAGAGAATCTGTTCCCTTGCTTTTTCTCCCTTCTAGAAGGCACGCATATCCCTTAGTCTGTGGCCCTTTCCTCCATCCTCAAAGCCAGAAGTGCTGCATCTCTGAATCTCTGTTTTCATAGTCATATCTTCTTCTGACTTCTTTTGCCTCTTGCTTCCACCATTAGAGATCCTTACATTAACAGAGACAAATGATTCAGGGTAACCTCCCTATTTTAAGGTCAAGTGATTGCCACCCTTAATTATAACTACAGCCTTAACTGTGCATTTCTATAAAACAGCACATTTATTGGTTCTGAGGATTAATATGTGGATGTCTTTAGGAGCCAGAATTCTGTGTACCATACCTTGCTTTCCTTTCTCTACCACATTGTTTCTCTTCTCCCTTTTTTCTTTCTTCCCTCCATCTCTTCCTTTTCTCCTTCCCTTTCCCACTGCTTGCTCCCACCAAATTTTAATAGTGCAAGAAGTTGAGCAGACTGTCACTTAGCCAAGCATGCCAGTCAAGTGGCAGGTCAGTGGCCGTTCTGGGGTCATTACTGAAATGCCAAAGGCAGTAGAGGATGTCTATCAAAATCAGCCTTGTAACCTGTAGGTCTGACAGAGTATATTTTTAAGTGGAGCTTTAATTTCCTAAGGTTAATTTTTTGAGAATATTATGAATTTTCAAATCATGGAATGCAGTTCTTTCCCTTTAATCAGAACCATTCAAAAGGCAAGTTATTCAGGCATTGTACACAAAGAGGATAAATTGCTGGGTGGTGCAGTTGCACGGAGAGCTGGAAAGGACATAGGGGCAGGGGCCTGTGGCAGGGTCCTTCTGTCCTGTGACCTTCCCTCCAGCTCCTGAGCAAAGGCTGACGAGATAATTCTCTGGGCTACAACTGGCTTAAATCTTGAGAAACAAACTTGGAGGGTGCATGGGGGAAGAAGGGAAGATAATGGAGTCACAAAGCAACCTAGACTTTCATTTTTAATTTTTCGTAGAGCAGATTTTCAAGATGACAAATGAAAACAATTTTAGTCCTTCAAAAACTTGGCATGTGCAGTTTGCAAAGTGAAATATTATGTAATGGCTGTGGGATAAGAAGCCTGTAAAAGAGAGAGGAAAAGAGGGATGGGGGAAAGGGAGAGCAGGAGGGAGAGGGGGGCAGAGAGAGAGAGAGGGAGGGAGAAAGAGAGAGAGAGAGAGCTTGGCTGTCAGGATTGGACGGGGCCTGGAAAAGGGAAGGTTAGGATTCATCAGTGGTGGCTGCTGCAGAGTCTCTTAGCACCTGAGTGGCAACACCCTCCTCTGGATGATTTGCTGAAAGATGCTGCTGCTGGGTCCTCTGAGGCTGTTTGGTTCTCATTCATTCTCCAAGTTGGTCCTTTGTCCTTCTTATCCATCTTGTGAGCCCAGTTTTGTCCTCTAAGTTAGGTCTCTGCTTAGCATTACAAAAGCTGTTTCTGTTGCTTGGAGCTCAGAACCATGGCAAATAAGACTTGTGTATTTTCTATTAAAAAATAAACATAGTAGTCACTGATTATGCCCACACACAGGAAATCTAGGCATCAGGGCTTAGAGATTAGCACTTCTCTCCTCCAGTTCTTTGCATGTTCAGTTCCCCCTGGCTATTCAGGTCGTGGCTCAGTGCTGCTGATTTGGAGATGACAAAGTGAGGCACCCCACCCTCACCCTTGGACACCAGCTTGTCCAAGTCAGCCACCTATCTCCCTCTCAAGGAGGCTCAGACCCTCACGGTACAGTGGAGTAACCTAGAGCGCTTTAAAATGCTAATGTCCCAGTCTCATCCACCACAGTCTCATTTAATTGGCCTGACAATCAGCCCTGGTATCTGGATTTTAAAAATCAACTCCTGTGATTCTGTTGTGCCGGTGAGGTAGGAAAATCCTGACCTATCATGCCATCCTTAATTCTCTGTAAGATTATTTACCCTTTATTATGTTTTCTACTTTTCTGATTTAAATATTGCCCATCTTCCTGCACCAGAACACAAGATCAGTGAGAATAGAATCACTGTGAGCACGTGAATGAGACAGATACCGAGTGAGTGAACTAATAACAAGTGTCTCTCTACTCTTCTCAGCCGCTTGCCTTTCAGGAGGCTTGGGCTTGCTCTGGGTGATCCCTGAGCATTCCCTCTTGTTGTCGTTTCCCAGCCCGGAGTCCATCTTTGCTGTTGCCCTGTTAGCTTGGTGCCTTGGACAATGGCACTGCTGGCTTCACTTGGGGCTGGGGGAGCAATCATAAAGCTTGAGGTTCTTTGGGTGAGGTGGGGTGGGGTGAGGTTTAGCCTTATCAGGTTGCTTCTCCTTAAGTGCATTCTCCTTAAGAGCTAAGGTGTTTCTCACGGCCTTACTGAGAATCATTCAAGCTTCCTGGATTTAAATTCTGGCTCCTGAGCAAATCACCTTATCCTTCTAGATGTGCTTCATGCTTTATGGATAAAGTGAAGTTAATTGTTATAATACTTTTCTCACAAGTCTGTGTGAAATGAATTTTCTGTTTTGATACACTAACTCAAGGGTTGTAGGTGGTGTTAAAAGAGTCTGTGGTGCTGAGGTTAAAGGGATGCGGAGAGAGGAAAAACCATGCAGTCCTGTCTGCTGGCCAGGACAGTGAATGCCTTAGTGCCCATGATAAACTTGGCATTGTGCTAAGTTCTGTTCACGGATCCTCATGGGAGTCACTGTGGCCAGCTGTGAAGGCATTTCCATGGATGAAACGTGAGTGCTGAGTTGAGGATCCAGGCCACAGTGGTTAGCAGATTAGCTGACATCCAAACCCAACAAGGCTGCCTGGCTGTAGAGTCCAACGTAACCTACTGCTGCTAAGAGCTTGGCCCCAAAGTATTCCCTGGGGTAGATGCAGTTCCTGGGCCTGAGGGGCCCATCTGGCAGAGGGTGGGTTTGAGCAGCTGGCATGAGAGGAAAATAGGAAGCTGTCTTGCTGAGGCTTGGATTGGGAACACCATGGAAGAGGGAAAGCCAGAGAGAACCCCATAGGCAGCTGTGATGGAGCCGTTGGGGCCAAGGTGGCTGAGTTAGAAGAAGAAGCCAGTGCACGTGCAGCTCCTTGAGGACAGGGACATGCAGCTGGTTACTGCAGAACAGCCCCGTGAATGCCCTTCATTGTCCTGACTTCCTGTGACTCCTGGGGCTCTCTTATCTCCCTTCCTTTCTTCTCTTCTGCCTCTCCAGTTTGCCCAAGGATTATTCAGCACATTGACCCATCTATTTAATAAATAGTAAATATCATGGCTACTTCTGGCCAAGGAATCATTGCAGGTGAAATAGTCTCAGTTCCCACTAACCTTACTCACTTCCCAGGCTGCAGACACCTGGGACATAGCAGGATACCCCATACCACAGATCCCCTGGCAGCCTGTCTTCTTACCTGCGGAAGCCTCCCTGGCTGGTCAGACACCCAGCTGGGGGCCAGGAAGAGAGTAATCAGTCTCAAGTGGGCTGGCGGGTTTCCCTCAAGGCCCTCAGACCTGTTAGTAGGTGATGATTGCAGCTGCAGAGAGCCCAGGGATCTAAAGCCACCCAAGTTCCTCAAAATGTGCTATGATGGCGCCTGGCCTCATCTCAAAGTGTTTCTCTCTCCAGGCAGCCAGCTCTCTTAGGAAAGAGTTACAGCTTGCTCACTTGTTTCCTGGCATGAATTTCTGCTGTGACCTCACCTCCTCACAGTCCATCAACAGGAGGCTGTATCTGTGGTTGAACAGTTTCACTTTTCAATTCCTGTCCATACTCAGGCAAATATTGCTCAGGGTAGAGCTAGAGGAGCACACTTTCACTGCAGGAAACCAGAGGCTTCATATCTCCTGCCCCAGGATATACTCTCTTTTATTCAGGTCACCCCCCAGCACATGGGACAGGCTCTCATCCCACTCACCCCAGCTGTCATTTCATTTGAATGGGTGACATTCTGTCATTAATGTACATCTCGTTGAGCTCTGTGGGGACAGGGAGATTCGGTCTCATTTTCCTTCCCTTCTAGCAGAAATTTCCAGCTATTTTCCAATATTCACTCTTCCTTCCTACCTTAAAAACAGAGCTCTGAATTCTTAGTGTGGCAGCATGCCTAGCTGCTCTTGCAGCTACATAGAAACCAGGTAAGGAAGTTCTGGATGTACATTATGGTCTAAAACATATGTGAAGTCTAACTGGTGAGATGCAACTCTACTTGGAGAAGACCCTTTTACTTTTTTTACTCCTTTGGAGAGGACATACTGGCTGGAGCCGGAGCAGCCATGATTAGGACAGGAAGTGAAGCTGCAGGCTGACCATGCATCATGCTGGAGGCTGAGATCCTGGTGATCATGGAGTCCTCTTGAGTCTGTGCCACTCAGCTTTAGTGCTGGTTTACCGTATCAAGTGCGTTCAAGTCCATTCCATTTGAAGTAGTAAGATCACAGTTAAAAAGAAAGTTATAAGAAATCTGTTTATAAAACTTATTATGAAAGCTTTCTTCTGTTGCACATTATTCAATTTCCTTTTTAAAGGAGTATACAACATAAATTTATTAATACTTTGCTTACTCCCAGTTGGAGGAGAGATGCTTCTTTTTTAAAAATTATGTACCTCACAGGGGTGAAAAATGCTCACAGTCTGACAACTGCTCTATAACTTCCTCTTCAAAGCATTTTCCTTCAAATCTCCCCTCTCATCCAGGCCACTTGTCGTGCACATACTTAGTCTTCATTGCCCTTTCTTGGGAAGGTAAAGTTTTAAATACTGAAATAATGAAGAAAAAAGCTTTTGCAAAGTAACACAACAAAATATGAAAACAAAACACACTCTCACCAACCAGCTAGAAAGTATCCTGTGAGGGTTTACAAGTTAATCACTATTTTTGTGGAAAAATTTAATAAAACGTGAGCAGACTGCATACTAATGTGATTAAATCCATTGCCCTTCACAGCTATACACAAGGGACACGGTGCAGCAGCCCACATGGTGTCGTTTCCATGGTTTGCGTGCTCGCAATCCTGTTGTGAGGATTCCCAAAGAATACCTTTTACCATTTCATGTCATAGCAGTGGCTCAATATCACACTTAGTACTTAAACAAACACAAACACTGCCGCACTAACCCACTTTGTGTGCCAGATGATACGATAAAAATAAAATGACACATGCAAGCAGAATACAGAATGAAGAATCTAACTAATGGACATTTGTTAAGCTCATTTACTGGAAAAATCGTACGCCTGGAGGGACTTTTGAGACTTATTAGGATTCCTTTCATTTTCAAAACAATAAATATGGCATTACATATCCAAAAGATTTAATGAGAAATGAAACAAAACACATAACAGCCTGCCCAGGTGAAGTCATTCATCAGACTTTGGAAGAAGTCTGTTCTGTGCATCTGGTGAAGACTTACCCAAGGCTGGAAGGAGAGGCAGTGAACCAGATGAGATCTTGTAGGAAATGGGGGAAGGCTTAGGCGTAAATGGGCTTTTACACAGGAAAAAACAAAAGTACATTCTGAGAACTCTTAGCACAAAGACACTGCAGCTCCATTGTTTCATCTTAGAGCCTACTAATGTTTTGTACAATTCCAGTGTGTATGGGGGCAGGCAGGAGGGGAGAGAGGCAGACAAAAAAGGAAGACACTCTTTGTGTTTGCATTCCTCCCAACCATGCACTGTGCATGCCATGTCCACACATCCTGGTGCTGTTGTTTTGACCCCATTAACACCTTGCCTGTCGTGAAAATCTATCTCTAGCAGACGCTGAGCCTACCTTTTATTTTCCCTTCCTCATAATGACATTTTCAACTGCACAGAACCTGTTAATCTAGTGCCTACTCTGTGCCAAGCATTGTGCCAGGTGTATAGTATTTCAACCTAACAATTCCCTTTGAGTATCTTTTATCAAATCCTTTTTCATTTCTACAGTACTTGGCATCCTAGGAATTAATCTTAAGGTACTATGAAGCCATAGTAGATGCATCCCCAATAACAGATGGTTATCCTTACCTCTCAATAGGAAAATTGGATCTGGGGCACTACCTGTAGGATTTTCAGCTGATGTGAAGCCTCCAGGTTGGGACACTGGCATGATATCAGTTTGATTTCCTGGCACCAACTTCCTTTGGGCCAGTGATCTCCACAGATGAAGAGGAAATGCTTCCAGCAGGACTATGGCAGCACTTAGCCCTGTCACAGCCTCTCTTCTAGCTTATGCAAGTACTACTGCAATTTCATGGAAACAGGACAGCCTTCTTCCTAGAGGCTTCTCATTTGGCCGCATTCTGAGAGGTGAGAGTCAGATGCAATATAGAAAGATCTTTCCCCAGTCCTAGGTCCCTGAGGGGTTCAAAGATGGAGAGACTCCTACCTATTGGTACCACTATGGCATTTGACATGGATCTTTTCTGAGGTGGGACCCTCACATCAGTGAGCTCCAGGTCTCCCCTCCAGAGAAGGTGCAAGATGGGACAGTGCTTCTTACACAGGCTACCAAGATTTAGATCACGAGGTGTGGATGCTGTGGTGCATGGAGGTTCTCTCCCCTCACCTCAGTCACTGCTGCAACTAATCTGAGTTAGCAAAAAATGTTCAGAGTAAACAAATAAATTATGATGGGCACCACAGCAATGCTTACATGGGAAGAAGAGAAAGGAAAGAAAGAAGGAAGAAAGAGAAAGAAAAGAGACGGAAATAAGAGAGAGAAAGAAAAGATAAGGTCCACAAAGAACTTTAACGTAGACATTGGTTACAAACATTTGTTGCAGGTTTTATACTAAAGACCTATAAATACATTAGGATCAGGGAGTGGGTGGTTTATGGAGACTCAAAGATCCCCTTCAGCTTAGACTAGCAGAACTCTGTATCTTTTCTGTATTTGCAGCAAATATTTGAAAATGGGTTCTTCATACTAAAACCTCTGGAGACTCTGTTGAACTCCTAGCCTGAGACAGTACAAAGCTTAAACTGAATCCCAGCAGTAACTGTTCTGTATTTGCAAACCTGCTATTTCTAAAATTTTTTATAACCCTCAAGTCAATACTTGCAGTATTTCATTGTCTTTGGTGGTCATGTGCAAAGCAGTGGAAAAATGGGGTCACCTGACATACATGTCAGATAAAGCCACGCTCTGCCTTTTATTTCAACTTTTATACTGCAAAAAAGTGTCCCCTTTACTGCCTATCTAGTGCCATGTTTTCTGCATTTCATGCTCTGTTAAAAGGAGTATATCACTAAACTGCTGAGTAGTGTTCCTAAGCATAAGAAAGCTGTGGTTTGCACCATGGAGAAAATGTATCTGTTACAAAATCTTTGTTCAGACATGACTTAGAGTACTGTTGGCTGTGAACTCAAAGTTAATGAGTCAACAGCACATATTAAATAAGATGTATTTTAACCAAACAAGCAGATAACAAGGTTATGAATTGATGGACTGAAGAAAATTTTCTAGAGGCTTAAAAGAACCCTGCCCCGTATTTCCCTAGGAGCAGTGGCTTGGTGTTTGCTAATTCAGTGTCAGTGGTGATGTCATAGAATAAAATTTTGGTGAATAGTAAGAATCAACTGAGTTCCCAAGGAGAGCTATACAAAAACATTGCATACTTCTATAGGTTTTCAAACTTGACCATCCTGCAATTCTGTTCCATATCATAACACCTCAAAGATAAGCTTTCTCCAAAGCATGTGGCTGAACAGCTATGTTAGACAGCTTTCTGTTGCTGTGATATAATGCCAAAGATAATTACCTTAAAAGGAGGAAAGATCTATTTTGGTTCCTTGTTTCAGAGTCTTTAGTCCATGGTCACTTTCCTCTGTGGTGGCACAGTATGTCAGGTCAGGAATACATGGTGGAAGAGACCTGTTTACCTCATGGTGGCAGAAGAGGGAGAGGAGGAGGGGGAGAGGAAGGGAGCGGGGAGAGAGAGAGAGAGACAAAGAAAGAGAGAGAGAGAGAGAGAGAGAGAGAGAGAGAGGGAGAGAGAGAGAGAGAGAGAGAGAGAGTCCTGGTGACCTCACTTCCTCCCACTGGGCTCCACCTCCTAATGGCTTCACCACCTCTTAGTAATGCCACAGGTGGGTGACCAAATCTTTTCTCACATGGGCATTTGTGAAACAAACTAAAGCAACCATCGTTCAAAAAATTGGCACCAATCTATAGTCCATCTCTTGTACACAGCAAACCTTTCACTAGCTGAGCCATCTCCAAGGCCTTGGTGCCTGGGACAAAGTAAGACTTTCTGAAAGGTTCCTGCAATCTGAAAAAACAGTATTTTTTTAAAAGAAAACTATTCATTAAAATGTTAGTTTTTTTCTCAAGTTTATAGTTTACTTCATGATAATATCTTGGAGAAAAAATTATATTATAGATGTTCTTATCCTATGACTTTAAAAATATCAGTTTGTAGGGAAAATTCACACAAAACATAAGCAATTGCGCATATCTCCCATCAAAGCAAGCGTTTCTAGAAACAGCATTAAATCTCAGGAATATGGGTGCTCTTTATTCACTCTGAACTATCCAGAAGATCTACATGGGAACAGAGCTGGAGTGGAGGACACAGATTTCAATCTAAGATGGGCAAATGTGTCATGGCTTGTGGGTCAGCTGTCATTAGTGGGTAGAGATCATGGGGAACTGTGTGTCAAGAAGAAATTGGGGGCTAAGTCCAAGCTCAGTGCATCATGACACAATTGATTAGTAATGTCTGCTTTTGGTGCTGGGGGTAGCATATGTGCTATGTAGCTGCCATCCGCAAGTTACAGTAGTGAATGTAACCAGGAGAAGAACTCTCCAACATAGGGTTATGTTAGATTCAGTGTGATCTCTCTCAACGTTGCTTATCATATTGCCTCTGGTAGAGTAGGAGCTCAATGAATAATTGCTGAATGAAGATATGATGCAAGTGTTTATGTACCAGTGAATATGTAAAAGGAAGGGAGGGAGACAAGGCAAGTAGTATTGAAGAAGCAGTTTGAGGCCTCTTATTCTTCCAGCTTGGCTTGAAATCCCATCACCTGGGGGGGGGCAGCCTCCTTTACTTTCACCCAAGGCCATTTAAAGATGCAAATGGTGACAGCTGTCACCAGTACCACCCTGAAGAATAGGTCAAGCTATTGGAAGCCATAGAGACTCAGCTGGATCCAGGCTTGGAGATGGATTTTCTGATATTTCTGAGTGCTTAGAACTCCAGCTGCCCATCGAGCATTACACAGGAAGAGTCACTACAGAAAAGCATTTGTTACTGATTTGTGTCCATCTGGGGATGTTATTTACCAACAGACTGGCTTGTAATCTTGAGGTGTGTTAAGCCTGATGAGGGACACCCATTTATCCTTCCCTGGGCTCCCTGCAGAACCAAGCCACACATGAAGCTTCTCCTCAGGATTTTCTCAGGAGCAACACAGAAGGAAACATTTCTGAAGAGCAGTGGCACTCAATGAATGTCTGGATCACAGGGTCTGGAAGAAGAATGGAGGCCCATATCCCCTGTTTGGATGGAGTACATGAAGTGGTTTCCTGTGAACACAAAGGTGATCCCCAGAATTTTGTTTTAAATTACTTTGAAAAGATTTCATCCTTTAAGGCTGGGGATTTAGCTCAGTGGTACCGCTGCCTGCCTCGATTCCCAGTACCAAAAAGAAATTTTTTTCACCCTTTAAAAATGAGTTGTGTGTTTTATAATATACATATTGCCATGGTGGTAAAGAAACAAGGTGAGACGTCCCATTCCATCAGCCAGAATGTTATCGTTGGAGGCCTAATGGGGATCTCAAGGTCCTACCCCCGACAGAAGGTAGGCATCTGTGCCCCCAAACAAGGACAAAGCAGTGACTTTCACTTTTGTCTGACAATAGTGATGTGGTGTAATGTCAGAGTGGCATGATGCCTGCTAAAACAGAAAGTTTAAGTAAGACCCAAAATCTCCTAATAGAAAAATGTTCAAGATACAATTGAAAAAACTCACCAGTCATACTAGGAGGTAGGAAAACCTCAACTTGATGAGAAAAGAAAATTGATAAAGGGCAACACCCAGATGACAGAAATACTGGAATTATCTGACAAGGACTTAAAAGCAGCCACCACGGAAATGCTTCAGTGAACAACTGTGAACATGCTACAAACAAACGAAAGAAATAGAAAATCTCAACAAAGAATAGGATATCTCAGGAGGGAAAAAAAAAGAAGTTATAAAGAAGAACCAAATGGAAGCTACAGAACTGAAATATATAACTGAAGTTGAAAAACGAATAAACAACCCACAATGCCAATGGATGGGCTCAACAGCAGAGTTAAGGTGACAGAGGAAGGAACCTGTGAACTAAAAGTCAGAAAAATAAAAATCTCTTAACCTGAACAACAGAGTGAAAACAAAGAACAAATATTGTCAGAGAACAGAGGGGCCCTGGAGAGCATGTTAAAAATAGAGAAGAATGGACCTGAAGAAACATTTCAAATGGTTGAAAATTTCCCACATTTTGCAAAATACATAAATCTCTAAGGTTCAGAAGCTAAGCACCCCTAAGAAGTAAAATCCCAGACATACCTAAGCCACAGCATGTCATAGAAAATTCTGAAAAAAATGAATCATTATTGAAAACAGGCAGCAACAAACCATATCTTACTCACAGGAGGAAAACAATTTGGCTAATTGCCAATTTTAAAAAATCAGGAGCCATACACCCCAGAAAGAAATGCATAATATTTTTCAAATGGTTAAAGAGATTTGATATCCTTGAAATTATATCCAGTGAGAATTTAACTTCAGAGATAAAAAAGAAATCAAGGCATTTTAACATGAAGGAAAGTTAATAGATTTGTGACCATACTAAAAGAATGTCTGAAGAAAATTCCCTAAACCAAGAAGAAACTTCAAAAGTAGGAGCCTTGAAAATTCAGAAAGGAAGAAAGAACAGTGGAAAGAGTAAAAGTTTGAGGAGACACAAGATGTTTCTTCTCTTATTGAACTTTCTAGATTATGTCTAATGGTTGAACAAAAAAGTATAACCCTGTCTACTGTGGCTTGCAATGTATGCATCAGAAATATTTAATACTGTAAATGTGGGAAGATAAAAGGACTTAAATGAAAGGAAAGTTCCTCCATGTTACTTGAACTGGTAAATTTACCAGGAGAATGTGTAAAATTATGTGTGAAAACTTGTGTTACTTAGAACAATCATAAAAAAGCATATACAGGGAGATATGTGGGAAAACACTAAAGATAAGTCAAAATGGATTAAAAACACTTAGGTAACTGAGAAGAAGTCAGTAAAAAATGAAACAGACAAATTAAAAGCAGAGGTAACAAACAGAGAACAAAAAAGTAAATGGCAGACTTAAGCCCCAGACATATCAATAATTGCAATAAATTTAAATGACCTAAATGCACTGAGTGAAACAGATTGGCAGGAAATGAAATAAACATGATATAACTATATGCTGTCAGTAAAACTTTGTTTCAAATTTAGCAACATAGGTAGATTGAAAGTAGAAGGATTGAAAACAATATATTATTAAAGAAACAGAGAAAAATGGCACCATTAATATAAAATAAAATAGATTCCACGACAAATAAAAGTATGAGGACAGAGTGAAATGCTACACAGTAATGAAAGAGTTGGTCATCCTAAAAGATACGGCAACGCCAAATGTGTGTGTGCCTTAGTATGTTTCTGCTGCTGTAACAGAATACCACAGACTGAGTACATTATAAACAATGGAAGTTTATTTAGCTCATGGTTCTGGGCCTGGAATTCTAAAATCAAAGATCTGCATATGGTGAAAGCCTTCTTACTGTGTTGTAACATACCAGAAGGGATCAAAAGACAAGAGAACACGAGAGAGGGAAAAAAGAGCTCCTCTCTTTATAATTAGTCTGCTCCGGTGATGACACCCTTAACCTGCTGTTGGAGGCAGAGCCCTCAGGGCCCAGCCACTTGGTACCAGGCCCACCCTGCAGCACTATTACAGTGGCAGTGAAATTTCCACAGGAGTGTAGAGGAGACATTCACCCCACAACAGCACCTTTTCTCACGTTTTTTTCTTTTCCCTTCTCTCCTTTCCCTCACACCTCCCACTTCCCCTACTCCTGTAGCCCTTTTCTTCCTATTTCACATTGTCAATTATACATTTTGAACCTTATTTACACTTTTAGTTTTTCATGTCAGAGAAACTATTCGGTATTTACACATGTTTGCCCTATTTATTTCACCCAAGAGTTCGGCCTCAGTGATCAACACCTGACAATAAACCTACAGGACATGCAAAACAAGAACTGACAGAACTGAAAGCAGAAGTAGACAGATCAGCACTTACAGCTTGAGACTTCAAAATCTTTCTGTTTAATACTTGATAGAGCAATTAGGAAACCAGCAAGGATATACATGAACCACCAATCAACAGGATCCAAAGGACATTCAGTGACATCAACAACACTCAACGACATCATTCTTTTCAGGTCCCCAGGGAACACTTACCAAGACAGACCATATCCTGGGCCACAGTATAAACCTCCTCAAATCTCACAGTATAGGAATCAGGAAAGCATCAACCACATGGGAGCAAACTAGAATTCAAACAAATGTAACAGGAAAATTTCTAAAACTGGGAAATAAACAACATAGTTCTAAGTAATTCATTTAACAAGAGGAAGTATTAAGGTAAGTTAAAATATAGATTGAACTGAATGAGAATGAGTACATACAGCAAGAAACAAATTCTATGGCTTATAGAATTAAAGAGGAAAACAGAAAAGCTGAGGAAGCTATGCTCAAATGTATATGTACTTTGCTTTCCAGAAAAAAGAAATGGGAAAGAGGTGCTAGAGAAAATGCTGTGATTCACATCTCAGTTTTTGTTCCTCTTTCTTAAGCACCAAAATACTGTACATCCCAGCTCCTTTCCACGGGTACCTATTGCCACCTGAGGAAGTGGAAGGCTCATTTATTAAGGCATGGATGATGTTTAGGAGGCAAGAGATGTGTTGTTGAAGACGAGGGATTTTGCTAATGTGAAATCTGAAGGGCAAATGGAAGACTGATCAGTAAGCATGAAGACAACGAGGGCCATGTAGAGAGAACCACTAGAGAAAACGCACTCCCCTTTGTCAAGTGAGTCAGCCTCCTCCGGGCAGCCCGACTGGGAAGAAGCTGGAGGAAGAAACCTCTCTCTCCTTCCCTCTCCCTTGACTCCCACCAGCATCATCAGCGGCCAATATCAACTGGAAGCCAGAGGCAAGAGTGCCTTCGCTTTTGATCTGCAGTCCATACTCATGAGCCTCTCCACAAAGAAAGCAAGGTAGGGGAAGGTTGGTGGAGGCTGGGGGACAGGAAGTCTGCGGAGCTGTCTGGGCAGCAGAATAGAGACTGAGTGATAATTTCAGAGACGCGTTTAAAATGGCAACATCAAGGATAGACTGTTTGCAGGAGAGTCGTCAAAAGGAGCTGCCTGCCCCAGCTGACTATGATATAAGTGAGAGATAAACTTTTATTATATTAGCCACTGAGATTTGGGGTTGTGTATTAAAACAGCTAGTGTTAATTACCCTGACTAATACACCCAGTAAAAGTCAGGGCCTCAAAGTCTATGTAGAGTTGAATATTAAACTCACAGCCCAGCACTCAGGAGTAATTAAAAAGTGATTCCAGTATTTACATGTGTCTCTTGAAAACCACCAACTCATAATTTTAGTGACTCCTCTCAAAACCTGTTTTATCACCAACACCATCCTTCTTGGCTCAGATACCCTCACCTATCAACCTTTGGAAACTTAGCCCAAGTCCCAGCCAATGCAGAAATGTCTTCCTGTTCACCCTCCCTTCCCTACCAACCCTTCATCCCATAGGACATTTAGCCTCCTTTGTCTACTCAATTTTCCCTCTCACCCTTCGCTTTTCACAGAAGATCCCAGATTCTAGTTACGTAATATAGAGGGATGTGAAATTAAAATAGGGAAATAGGAGAGGCCCAGGGACATGGTTAGGAAACAGGCATGTGTCTGTTGCAGGCTGACTTCCCTGGAAGCTGTCTCTGAGATGGTTGGCATGCAGCACATTTATGGGGAGCACCTCTTGGACCACACCGATGGGGAGGAGAGAGAGGAACAAGGGTGGGCAGAAGCAGGCCAGGCTGTGACCAGGAGATCTGGAGTTCTCTCTTTGGGCCGACTCGGCTTGGCCTGTACCCTCCTTCCTCCATCTGCCAATGATCCGCACTGCCCTGCGAAGCAGGTGACCTCCAGTGAGGATGCTGCTTCAGAGGGCTGACAGCTGAAGGCTGCTGCTGACAGCTTTCCCCAAGCTGGGACAGAAAATCCTGCCTTGTGGGGAGACCTGGGCAGCTGGTCTCACATCTGTCACTGTGCAGCAAGCCTGTGAATGTGCCAGAGGTGATTGCAGCACAGGTTCAGAGCTATCTGCAGTTTTTGTGGCCATCATGACTGTGTAGGGAGGGCTGTAGTTCCATCCTGCTCTTATTTCATCTGTGATATGCAATACCTTTGTCACTTGCTTCAAGAAATTTCCTTCTTCCGAAAGGCCTTGCTGTCTGATCTTCAGCCTCTCCCAACCTCGTGCCCACTGCTGCTCAGCTTCTGCATGGGAACTGCAGCCCCTGAAGACTCTGCCTGGCTGCAGAATACAGAGAAGTGAGCTTCTGGCCCTGTTGTCAGTCTCTGATTTCTCACTATTATTAAGGAAGGAGTAATGCCAGGAGTCACTACAAGGATTTATTTAAGGATCTGTTCCTTTCAATTGTTAGCCTTAGAAGAAACTCTGGCCTGTGGATAACTTTCTAGCTTCTGAAGTGACTGTTTTACTGATTGTATATCATTAGAACTGGGCAGGGATAACCTTTGAATTTATCTTTTCCCAATGAGCCTGCTCTTTCCATTTTTTGAAATGGCCCAGACAGCCCAGTGTAAATTCTGGAGGCAAGCTCTAACAAGTAAGAGAGGAGGAGAATAAGTGCTGGGAGCCCCTGGGCATGTCTCTGCTAGGGTTTGAACCCTAGCTCAGCCGTGATTCCTTATGCGGACTCGGACAAGTTTTTCAATCACTGTACAAATGGTTTTCCTCCCCTGTTAAATGTGGATAAGTGCTTCCCAAAAAAAGTCGTTCAGAGGATAGAATCCTGTGTCCTGTGTTGGTGCCCACCACCTGGTAGGCAGTAACCAGTGACTATATGATGGTAATTATTGCTACAGTGGCACCTTGGTTCACGACCTTAATTCTTTCCATGACTCTGGTTGCAAATTGCGTTGAATGAGAACCGAATCAAATTTAATGGTTAGGTTCAATGTTGACCTTATGGGGAAATTGGATCCGGTTCTCATCCAGTTGTTTGAGAGAAGAATTTTGGAGAGAATTTAGTTTGTGAGCAGGGGCACCACTGTATTTTTTAGTTTATTAGTACATGTGTGTAGTAATAATGTTTACATTCCTTGTGGGAAAATTGGTTCGTGTATATTACACATTGCAGTTCCTTTTTTATCCCTTTTCCTTTATCCATTTTTCCTTTGGGAAAAGTGAGTTCAGTTTGAAATTAGTGATTTTGATTAGTTTATGGCAATAAGCTTCTGAGAACCTTCTTATGGAAGCTACTGAGAACCTCTCCCACTAACTTTCTTTCTTTTTTTTTAGCTCCCACTAACTTTCTTGTGGCACTCTTTCACCACCCTCCCTAAAGTTATCAGGTTGCAGCAAAAGTCTGTGTGCATTTTGATGCCAATTCCAGCTGCAGTGCCCCCGCTGAGCTCTCTGAGCCCTTGGTTCTTTTTGATTACTCTCCCTTCTTATTGTTGCCAACACTCACTGACTGTGGTCCTCCTGTCTTAGAGCTCTTGGAGTCTGCTGAGGAGCATATCATTAAGGGAGCAATCCAGGCTCAGGTAAGAGGGGAGAGTGGTTCAGGGGATTACTTTTTAGAATGTCGTCAATATTTAATGGCTCCCTCCACATTTTTAGATTTATTTCTCGTCGTCTTATTTCCTAAACTAAGCTCCAACCAATTGTGTTTCCCTGAATATTTTAAGATTTTTGAGCAGATGCACAGGCTATTTCCTATCTCTCATCTCTGCCGTCCCCTCTTCACTTGATTTCTCCTGTAGTCCACCACAGAGTTCTAATATGTTCTCTACGAATGCAGGATCTTCAGATCTCTGTATAAAAGTAGAAATTTCATCATGCTCCATTCCGCATCTTTATTATTGATCTTGCTGCTTCTTTGACATCTCTTTTAGCTGTCAACATCGTAACTTAGACAGGGGTTATCCAGAAATCATGAACATGAAAAGAGAAGCAAATATTATTTACCTATGGCTAGAAGTCTAGATCACCTTAACACACACAGTACATGAATTGCTTCTACCTATCCACTCAACAATAGAACGTTAACTGAATAGTACAAACCTGAATCAGGGCAAAGATGAATCCCTGCCTTCACTGAGCTCACTATATAGCATGGGAGATTAAATATACCTACAGAAAGTAAGAACAAGGTACAAAACAACCTTTCTGATAGAGATTTAGAGGAAAGGAATCCTTGATTAAAAAAAATATGGTGGTTTGGCTTAACCTAGGAGGATAGGTAGAGTTTTGGCAAGTGGCAGTGGAGACAGATAGGTGCCAGCCAAGAACAGAGCAGATACAGTGGCCCTGGGCCTGATGAGATACAAGCTTGGCCCCTTTCACCCATCCATGTATATTTAAGGATGGGGTGAACAGTGAGGCTGCACAGCTGCTCTCATAGTGAAGGGAAAAGGAGATAAGAAGTATAGACTTTTGGAACTATTGAAATGTTTTGAGTGTCAGAGTGACATCAGCAGCGCTGTGCCCAAGGCAGGTTTATTTTCAGGGAGAGACTAAAAATAGACTCAAGACTCTCAGGAGGAGAGTAAGTTGTCTGGCTGAAGCGGCTCTGGGAATGGAACTGCTTCCAAGAGGAGAGTGTGGGGTGTTCATGAAGCTGGGTGTGCACAACCTAGATGTCAGGGTTAAGGGAGATTTTGAATTCAAGTGAATGGTGAGCGCCTTTGGGTTTCATTTGTATCATCATCACATAATGCTTTAAGAAGTATTGGTGAGAACATCTGGAAGGTGGAGGCCATGGCAGTGAGAATACGGAGCTGGAAGCCCACAGGTTCTAGCCTTTGTTCTTAGCTTAGGGACCTGTAAGGAAGAACAGCAGACAGACGCGAAGGATGATTGTGTGTTTTAGTGTGTAGACTTTTTAATCTTACAAAGGATCCATCAGCCAACTAAAACTTTCCTGGCCAAAAGATAAAGTGAAACCAGTCACTCGATGGGCTGACTGAGGCATCTAGAAACACCCTAGTGTGGACCAGCTACCCTCCACCCAGAGTCTAGAATGTGGATTCAAGGTATTGGCTTTACTATTCAGGAGTTATTTCTTCTGATCACCCAATTAGAGTATCCAGAGAACAGCATTCTTCATGTCTCCACTCCCCTCCGACAATGAAAAACCAGAGGGTTGTTTTGGTTATTTCAAAGTGTGTTCCAGAAGGAAACAAATGCTAAAGAATTGTGTGACAGCCTACAAGGTAGGACCTGTAGATGAAAGGAGACCAAGTCTGGAGGAGCCTTAGATCACTCCTCTCTTCTCAAGAGACTGGCTGAGACAGTTGTTCCTGAGTCCTTGGGAGTTTACAGTTTTGTATTACATGTAAGTGTTTCATTTTGATGAAGTATTTTATGATGAGCATTATAAATTACTCTAAGGAAACTTTTTAGTCAGCAAGAATTTATGACAATGATAAATTTGTTTAATGTCTTTATAAGTGTCTTCATGAATGAACACTTTCAAAATTTCCCCAGGTTCTCATCAGTGGTAGAGCCTCTTGGTGATTATTTTTGTACTTTCCACGTCTCAAGTGAGTTCTTTTATTAAGATGCCCAAGAATAAGACTTATGATTTATCTTGATGACATATTAACAGCCAGTCATACCAAATACATTTTTCTTTCTTATGTACCAGAAAGTATATTCTTGATGTCTGCCTTTGGGGTACAATGAATTTCAAAAAGTTCTCGGGTGCTTTTTTTCTCAACATTGAACATTTCTTAGCTTTGTAAGTTATCAAAATAGTTACAAAGAGGTTATGTAAAAAAAAAAAGAAACAGAAAGAATGGAATGGTGTCTTATCAGAAAGACATAAGAAACATGAAAGTCATTTGAAGACTTTCATTTATTGAAAATTTAATCAGGTCAATATTTGTGATGAACATTATTAATGGATAAAGACTCCCCTAAATAACATTTATATTCAGCCAAAATTAGTTGATTCAGTAGTCTCACTTAATATTTCCAGTATGAAAGAGAATTTATATTTTGCATTAAAAACCATTTTCAAGGTGATGTCATATGGGAATGAAACAAATGAAATTACTTGAATTTTGCAAGGTTCTTTATTGTTTATCTCTTGGGCTTTATTTCTTGGATATGTTTACAGCAGAAAAAGCAATCAAATCACTAGCCACTTCAGACTTTCCCAAGAGAAGATGAGTCATTCATGACTCATTCGGAGGAGGGAGTATCTTTCATCATTTGGAGAAAAAAACCAGACACCAACTCCCCCCATATATTTATATTTCACAATTTACTCACCCTCTGCATGCAAACCCTCACATTTCTATTCAGAGGCCCTAATAGCAAGTTAAAAATATGCAACATGTCCCCTGGGCATTTCATAGGCACTATCTTCACTTACGTAGTTAAGGACTTTTCTGTCTGTGTCAGATCTCATTTTGACCTTAAATTTTTTACTTGAATTTGTATAAATAGAAACAAAAATGCACGATGGGAAAGGGAGGAATTGTGAAAAAAGAGTATTTATCCATTTAGGTCACTGTTCCTTGATGCCTTTCTACTGAAGAGGATATTTCCCTTTCCGAAAGGTAGGAAAACAGCACAGAGACGCAAAAATGCGCAGTAAAATTTGATTTGCTCTCACACTTCTTGTTGTGCCCATCATCAGACTGTTGATCTTTGAGAAAGAAATTGCCTGGATTTGTACACAGAAAAGTTCTGGCACAAGTTCTCGACATAAAATTGCTGCTTTATGGATATTTGTTGAATAAATCAGCTCATCAAAATGGATTGGGGTTTAAATTATAATTGAATACTATATAGAATACATACATGAATAAATAGATGAGAGAGTAGATATGTGAGCCTTTCTCACTGGATGTTGTTGGGGAGGGGCACAGCTTTGTCTGGGAAGCTGGGGGACAGTATTATTGGGTCTCCAGAGTCACTGTGGTTGGCTGGAGGTTTGAGAACTCACATAAATGAACTAGAACTGGTTTAAAAGCTATAGAACTCAGCTTTATCACACTCTGTACCCTATTAATTGATCATTCATTGACAGCATTCATTTAGTAGTTCATCTCATTTCAGCTTTAGCACTGAGTTAAAGTGCTCATTGGATAGGTTCTTATTTAAGCACTTCTTTGGTAAATATACTAAGGGTTCTTCAGTCAGTTGCTACCCAGCTGGTTCCTCCTCACAATCCTCTCTTTTCTTCACCACCTAGCACTTATATGATGTCTTTTCACTTGCTTCAGACTGCTGGGGAGCTGTGTGTGGTGGTGGTGAGATGAGATCTTCAGTAAAAATGACTGAATGCTGGGTAATAATGCCAGTTGGTTGGTTTTATGCAAACACTGAAATGTAAATCATGGGCAAGGATGGCCTTGGATTCAGGCTTAGGGTCCAAAATCAGAAAGTCAAACAAATATCTCAGAGTCCAAATGACCTGTGACAACCCCCTGAACTGCTCATAATGTTTTGTACATGTTGCATCCTTTGAACACTCTGGGCACTTATATGACCTTTTCTAATTAATAAGCCACCCCCACCAAGTGTTTCTCTAGAGTCTTTTTCTTGGAGGGAATACCGGGAATAGAACTTGGGACCTTGCACTTGCAAGGCAGGCAGCAGAACCACTGAGCTAAATCCCCGGGCCTCTAGGGTCTTTCTTTCTCCCACCCTTTCTTGTTCCACCCCCTCATCCTTCTGTCCCTTCTTCTTTACTTTCTCTTTGATACAGTATTTGAATTTTCATAATTTGACTCTGTGATGTTGATCTCAAGACCTAGACTTACAAAGTCCAAAAATATCGGAAACAACATACTAAAGAGTTCTCAAGAAAGGGAGTTAGGAAGATGGGTAGAGTGTTGGACGTGATGTGGTAAGTGGGACAGTGGGCTGGATGGGGCTCTTTCTAACCTGTTTGATGACTCACCCGTGAATATCCTTGTCTAGAGCCCCAGATTAATTGGGTAAAATGAATGTAGAGTGAAAAGAGGCAGAAAGAAGCACCGAGCATCAGTGCAGGTGCCCCTATAATGTCCCTTCTGTAGACAGCCACCACTCTGGACCTACACCATTCTCAGTATTTGTTGACTTACATTTTTATAAGACTGAGTATTACAAGGGTTTACTGTGCTTTAGGTACTTGTTTGTAATTCTCAATGACACATTCAAAGTAAGCCAGCAACTTGAAAAAAAATGTTAACATATACCATCTGAGAATACCCATTATTTAGTAACAGATGTTTTAAAAGCATAATTTTATAATAGTATAAATATGTTAGAAAAACCATAATTCTAACTATCCAAACATGTAATCTCTTTTTATTGTTACACATTTTACTTCTTCTCTTCCTTCCTCCCATATTTATTCTGTGTCTCTTCTCCCAGGTGCTATTTTAGGGCCAGGGGATACAGCATCACAAACAGATTTTTGCCCTTTTGAAAATTATAAACATTAAACAACAGACATAAAAGTAAGGAAACAATATGTTATATGGTTTTAATTTTATTGGACAAAAGTAAAATCCAATCAGAGTAATAGGATGAGAATCCTTGAGGAGAAGATTGGTCAGGACAGGGAACCTGGAGCCAAGGCTTTGGGGAGGTGAGGGTCCTGGCTCTGCAGATGACCGATGAAAGGGCAGAGAGAACCGGGACCACAAAAGCCTCAGGAGCGAAGCTTGTCTGTAAAGCTTTGGGAGTATGAAAGCGGCCCACATAGCTGGAACAAGTGGAGTGATGAAGAGTACAGGAGATGAGATCAGAATGGCACGATGGGTCTTAGACCTTGGGGTCTCGCCTCTCTGGGCAAATGGAGCGAGGTCGCATGAACTGACATCCATGTCTCTGACCTTCCTCAGGCTGTGTGGACCTGGGATCCAGGCAGGGCAAGGAGGGCAGCAGGGAGAGCGGCAGGGACTGCAGTATGGGGGGGAGAGGATGGTGGCTGAACCGTGACAGAGCAGTGGTGCACGCATCCCTCTTCTGTGAGGATCTACACATGATACACCTGACTTCATGGCTGAGCCGATATGTTCAGCATGAAAACTAGCAGGCCAGAGAGCCTAGAAGCTCGCCAGTCAGTCCTGTCAAAGGAAACACCTACCGGCGGGATTCAAATGGCGGGGGCATATCTTGCAGAGTTTTGCTGCTCTCTTACCTGAGAATTGTCTAAAATAGAGTATGTATGCATTTATCAAATTTCTGCTAATGAAAGTATCACTGAACCATTAGTATCATAGTTTGCTGCTTCAAAGATCACATGCTTTGTCCATTTACCTTTGTGCAATCTGGTAAACTAAATGTGTTTGAGATTATGAGATTCTTTTCTGCCTAATTTATTCTGTAAACTGCAAGTGTAAATCATACTGCTCTCACATGCAATTTCAGTTGAGAGGGTAACAACAAAGCTGTCATAATAGAGACATCCTAACTTGGGAGGGAGGTGGACAGAGAACCACTGAGTTGGAATGCTATTTAGTTTTAAAAATAATTTCCAGATTGTCATTTTTGTGTTTCTAATTTCAATTTATAGCCTAAACATTACAATAAGCTTTAGGGGGTATTATAGCTTGCTTTGGGTCTTTGTCTGTTAATGATTCTATTACTGCATCCATAGTGAAACAAAAACATTAAAAAAAAAAAACTCCAACGTAAGCATTTTCTAACCATGTTCTGTTATGGGGCACCAGACCCTGAGGTGGGGGGTTGCCATTGTTGTGGAGTGATGCTATTGTGTGTTAGTTTTCACATCATTCTTGCTTTTTTCCAGGGGCGAGCAGAGCAATATGAGTTCCTGACTGTAGATTGCTAGGACCAGGGAAAGTTTTAACAATGACCAGTTCCAAGCCTTTTATTTTATAGACAGAAACACAGGGGTTCAGGCTGGTGAACTAACTCAATGAAGAAACAGTATTTATATATTATTAAAATATGGTTGTTATTATATCCTCCTAGGGTCTGTGTCTGGCAGACCATAAGGGGAGTGACATTTAAGTCAAGAGGAAATTCTTGTGGGGTTTTATTTCCTTCCCTTGTTTTTGCTGCAGCAATCAGTTAAAAGATCCATTCATCATTTTTTTCCAGTACCAGGGATAGAACTTGGGACCTCGTGCTTGCGAAGCAGGCGGTGGAACCACTCAGCTAAATCTCCAGCCCCATCAATTTTGATGGGACACATTCAGGTTGAAACAGACCGAAGAGAAGGGGTTCAAGGCAACCATTCTGACTCCATAGGTGGGTACTGGACAAATGACAAGGGCAGCCATACTTCCACAGAGCAGTTGCTTGGCCTTCCTTCCTAAAGTTGAAGTGAAACACAAGTCTTGCTGTGCCTTGTCCTGTAGGAATGGACCCATCTTCCCTGCTAGGGAAGGAAAGGCTCACAGTGCACCAGCAGTTCAAAAAGAAAGGTAGCAAGGCACGCCCCTCCCTAATGGAAGATAATGACTGTAATCAGAGGAGTATCACTCTTGGATATGGGGGTGTAAACAGGACCTCAATAACAATCTTGCTAACAGGCAGAGGCATCCATGCATAATGGAGTATCCTGACGATGCCCCCTCATTAGGGTGCAAATTGTGGTGATCCTGAGCTAGACTTTGGATATTTGGTTTCCATTTGTAAAGTATGAGTGATAGTGCATACTTTATCAGGTGGGAAGGCTGGTAGGTACCCAAGTGAATGGGAAGAGATCTGCATAACATCTGGTGACATCTTGTGGGAATCTGCTTGTGGGAAGTTCTTCCTCGGCCTGATGTCCCAGTCCTGTAGTAAACAGAAAAGTGAGCTTGTGCTGAACCCTGCTAGGACACTGAGAATCTGCTCAAATGAGGAGGTGAAAAGTCTGCTTCTTCAATTGTTGCTTTTATAAACATTGAGTTTAATTCTGGTGGCAGAAACATTGGAATTCCAGATGAACTTACAGTTAGGATTTCCCAAGGCCATGGGTGCTGTGAGGAGCTGCTCAGTTCATTCAGGACCTCTGGAGTACTGCTGACATGCAGCCCTCCGTGTCTGCTGGCTTGGGACTTGTCTTGGTTGAGGGAGGGCAGCCCTAGGGCACTCCACGTAGTGACCAGCTGGTGAAGGCACTGTAAAGGCCTGGTCTCACACTGCCTCCGTGAGGAGCCACCCCGGGGACAGAGCTCCTAAGGGCCAGTCTAGGCCTCCGCTGCGACAGCCTCTCAGCTCAATTCCCCCACCCAGGCACTCCCCTGGCAGTGCCCTGTGACCACTAACCCTGGTTTGTGACCTCCACTGGAGTAAGGCACACCGAGTAGACCAGTGAAGCATGTTCCAGGGTGTCTGGGCAGCGGTTGGATGTCTGACCCTGCGTGCTGTGTGTGGTCCTTTTCCTCTCAACACTGTTCCCTGCTCTGCTTCAGGACCACCATGAACCTAGCAACTTGGCTCCACCAGAGTCCCCACCGTGGTATTTCTGCCTTGGAGCCTGCTGACCATGTAGGGAATCTCCTGAAATTAAAGCTGACAGTGTTTCCCAGGGACCCCAATCTGAAGCAAGGCAAGTGTCAGTATAAAATCATGTTGGTACTCGGGCCCATCGTGAATACTTTCACAGCTGTCTCTTTAAGTTGCTCCTGAAAATGACCACCCCTCTGTGACCCTACCTCATCTTGTAAATCCTCTTCATTCTAAAGTTTCTCCTCATGCTCTATGCTTATGTCCTTCCTTCCCAAGGGAGGGAGCTGTGCTTCCAGGGGCAGGGAGTTGGGAAGTGGTGCTGGTGACCATGGCGGCATTTCAACAACTGTGAGATAGAACTCTAACTCTGGTCGGTGAGGTCAAAGAATGAAGCATTTTCTTTAACCTTTTTTTTTTTTCTTTTTGGTTTTGCTATATAGTCCAGGATGACCTTGAACTTGCTATATAGCCCAGACTGTCCTAGATTAGTGAACCTCCTACCTCAACCTCCCAAGTATTGGGATTACAGATGAGTGTACACCAACATAACTAGCCCATCTTTGTATTCAATCAATTTCCAAACAGTAGATTAAGTTTAATTATAAAAGCTCTCTCTTTCTTTGTCTGTCAGTTTCTCTCATGTGAGACAGGGTCTTGCTAATTTACTAAGTTGCACAGGCTGAGCTCCTACCTCAGTGGCCAAGAATGCTGGGATTACAGATGTGTACCACTGTGCCTGGCTGAAAGATCCATTTTTAAGTATCCAAGGGCCTACCAAAACTGCACGCTCCAAATCTGCTGGGTGCTTTGTTCCAAACTCAGAGCTCAGAGCTCAGAGCTGGAGAGGCACACCTAGCAGGGTTCTCAGGCGGACTGTGGCATTACCACCTATAGACAGAGAGGAATGGAGCCATGATTAGGTATGGGTGGGAGCTGACCTGAAAGACCATCACAGCAAAGGCCTGGGCTGACCCTTGGGAACCGGGTCACCAGGGTGCTTTTCAGACTTGACCATGGATGGTGTGGAGAGGTGAGGAGCTGACACTGCCAAGATCAGTCACTGTGTAGACTGCCCTAGGTGAGGTGGTGCCCTTCAGCCGAGGCTTTTTAAATTAAAATTTGCTTTGTAATTGCTTTTAAATTTAATTTTAAATTGCTTTTAAAATTAAAAGCAAATTTTAATTTTAAAAAGTGATCTGCAATTACATCTACCTGTTGGCTGTGTTTTGCCTTAGATGGTGGGACTATAGGTCACCTTTCTGGCATTTCTAGTTTATGTGAGTTGTTTCCCCAAATTTCTATATAAAGAACATATATTTCTTTTATAAATGAAAAAAAAATGACAGTTTATTAAGAAAGCCCCAAGTACATTTTGTGTTGTCCCTGGCAGCGATACTAAGAAAGCCTTAAATGCCAACCTCTTTGAAATGAACACCCATCAGAGTCCCACACAGGACTTGGGGCCTTATGGTCAAGGCAGAAAGATCCATTAGTACACAGAGTATATTTCATGCCACAGTTCATAATTTCAGAACACTGAGTGTTTCCCGTGCAATTACAGAAAAGAAGATGTGAACATCACAAACTGGGCCAGGCAATTTCATCTCCATTTTTACAGATGTTCATTAACATAACAAAACATAAGTGAGTGTTTAGCCTGCACCTTTGTCTGTTCTAAGCAGAGGCTGAGTAGAAATATGTCAGAAGTAAGCCAGCTAGACCAGGAAAAGCATTTCCTGGAAAAAAAACATGATGTGAAATATGTGGTCACCAAAGAAGGGCTACCATGTTTTACTTTGTAATTATGAAAATTTGTCTCTTTTGACAAGTGAAATGAATTTAGGCACTCAGGCATGGGGAGAAAGTTGAATTGTCTGAAAATTAAATCAAAGTAAAAATGAAAAATATGAATGGGTGTTTCATATTCACTAACATGGGAGTCATCTTTTAGATCTGACATTTTGAAGCAATCCCGGAGAAACCTGATAGCTCATACCTCTGAGTAAATTATGGTCCCAAGAACTGTGGAAATAATTGAGAATGTTTGTTGTTTTAAAATAAATGTAATAAATCTGGAGTGGCATCAGTGGTCTGGAGTGCGGATAGCACCGCGTTACATCCTGAGATGTACAGTCTGCTCTGCTCTTGACGCATGTGGTGCTCTGGGTGTGGCAGCACAGGTGTGCTCTCACACTTCCCTCTTAGCAGTGCGGAGCTGGCCAAGGAGGGGAGGTGCCCAACAGAAACTGCTCCCGTTGACTCCTGTGTCCCTAGAGGTGTGGCCCAGGCCAGTCATTTCCCTTTAAAGAGGTGAATGTGGACAGAACTGTGGCTCCCGGGGTGCTGGGAAGACCCACAAGCAATCATTAAATTGTTGCTGTATGGTGGGTGTGAATAGTGTCCAGCGTTGAGCACTGAATCAGAGTTCTTTTCAGTAACCTCTCTGCAGTTGTGTGCACGCTCCTGTGTGCTTTGTATGTGTTTATGTGCCCACATGTAATCGGAGTGAGTTTGTGTGTGTGTGTGTGTGTGTGTGTGTGTCTATTTTTATGCATGTTTATGTGTGGGGGAATATGTGTGTACATTGTGGATATACTTTGTGAGTCTGTGTGTACTTTGTATTTATGAACTTCATATGTGTGTACTTTGGTCGTCTTCCAGGAATGAGGCTCCTTTGAGGACTAGCAGTGAGCTATTCTCTGTGTCCTCATAGGCCCGAAGCCACTGAAGAGCTCAGCAGATGGTCCTGGTGTTCTGGTATTTAACTGAGCAGTTGAACTGACTGCCCCCCTTCCTGTGTATTCTGCATTACACTAAATGCTATATGCACATAGGGCTTTATTCTGCGTGTATGTCACCCTGCATTTTTATATGTTTTTAAAACAAGTGTAGCCACTTTCTAGTCAGAACTCAGTAATGTTGTAGGAACTCCAAATAATTTAAAAATGACCCATCCTCCAAAATGGTGTCCTGTGGGCAATTAGTGAGGCTGAGAATCTTAATTTTTTTTTTTTGTACCAGGGATCGAACTCGGGACCTTGCACTTGTGAGGCAGGCGGTGGAGCCACGGAGCTACATCCCCAGCCCTTGAAGTTTTTAATTAGTTCCATAGTCAAGAGTGGATTAGTATGAGACAAAGAAGCCCTTGACCTAACTCGAGTCCAGGGAATTCATGGTAGTACGTTGAGAGCATCACATGGGACTGGAAAGGAAGGACATGATGTAAGCCTCTTGCATCCCTGCTCATCTCTTCCTCTCACCCGTTTCTCTCTGGGGAAATGAGGACCCCATCCTATTTGTTCTTTCACCTTGACCTGGTGCTTTCTGCTTCCTTACTGCATGCGGTTCCCCGCAGGTGGCCTGAGCTCTCTGTGATTCCCTGTCCTCATGTCCCCTCCCTCCTTCTCAGCAGCCTCCCTTCTCAGTTGCCTCACCTCTGTGTTGCTGTTCTGCTATAGTTATCCACTGTCTCCCCAGTACCACGCTTCCTAAGAGCGGGGACTATGTCCGTGTGGCTTGCTCAGCCTCAGAGCCTCCTGCAATCCCTGGCTCGCACACATTGCTTAGTCAGTGTGTGACTTGTGAGTGAATGGATGAGAGGCACCTCAGACCCACTCTGGGTAGCAGCACTGGGACACTCGTAATCAGCTCCTTGCCCAGGGTTCCTGCGGTCATGATTGCTTGTCGGTCATAACCCTTCCATTATCCTTTGGTTCCATAGCCTCTAGTATTCCATCCAGTAGCTACGAAAATGAGCCCAGGGTTGGATTTAGGACCCAAGCAGATCTAATGATACTTCTATGTTTTCCTGGAACTAGTAGGAAATGCTTGGCTATGGTGTGAGTTTGTGTTCCCAGAGATTATGTCATGTATTTTTCTATTCAAGAATGAAGTCAACACATAGGAAAACAGAGGCAAAAGATCATAACAAAGTCCTGATGAAACTGAGCTCCTGGATGTAGTCTCACTTGCCGCAGTAGGCCTCAATATCTCAATATCTCCTCCTCCTTTTCCTCCTCTCTCTTTCTCTTCCTTCTCCTCTTTCTCCTCCTCCTATCCCTTTCTGTCTTCTTTTTCAATCTCTTCATCCTCATCTTCCTTTTTTCAAAAAACAAAGTTCTATAAATTGAAGTCTTTGGTTTTAACCCAACTTTTCATGTTCCAAATTAAATTCCTGAATTAAGCAAGCACTCCACAGGGTAGGCAGCTGAGAAAAGTTTCCCTTGGGTTGCGGGGTCTCCCAGCCCTAGTCTCTGAGAACCTTAGGGAATCAGGGAGGACTAATGAGAGTGAGTGAGGTCTATTTGTTCAATCAATCTCACTAAGAGCATTTTAAAGCCATGTTTCCATTAGATTTCTATTCCTTTGAGCTATGAACATGAGTGCAGATGCACCCAGGGTAGAATGAACTCAGGGCTCACTGAGCCCAACCATACACAAGGCCTCTGCCCCGGTCCTGGCAACTATGGACAGGGAGTCAGCATCATGTGGTCTGCTGCATGATCAGCAAAGGGCGTGTCCCCTTTCAGGAGTGGTGGGATCAAGGAGCATGAAAGGCAGAAGACATGACAGAATTTTCTAGTACAACTGGCAGAATCATTGTACTATAAGACCATGCTGAGGCTGAGCTAGGAGCACTGCAAGGAGCAACAAAGTCTGTCAATACATAAAATAGCGTCCCAAGGAGTACCTGGGAATGCTACAGAGCTTTCCTGGGTTTGGAAACAGGAAATGGGGAACTGACAGCTGCCCTCTGTCTAGCCTCTGTCAGCCTCTTTGCCATTGTGTTTCCTCCTCTACATCTCTGGCTAGTGAGGCCCTCCTTTGTGTAACTGCTTGTTTGGGCTCAGGATGTCCTTGGCAAGCAGAAATGAGCCCGCCAAGGTCCCAAGCCTTCCCTTTTGGATTTCTCTTTCAGAAAGGCAACGTGTTGCAGGGACACAGCACTGAGAGCAGGACTTCCTGTGGAGTGTGGCTCAGCCCCAAGGGTTAGAACCATAGGGTCTGGACCTTGTCTACTGAGAGCCCTGGGAGCACTGGTTGAGTGGTAAAGAGGTGGGGAAAGGGCTCTGGCAGGTCCAGGCCCCAACAGACACACAGACATGGAACTTTTGGTGAGGAATAGGAAGGATTCCCATGCCAGATAGATCTCAGTCTCTTTGGAGGAGTATGGTGCTGGGAAGCTGAGAGGCCCTATTGCCCTTTCAGAGAGAAACAGCTTTGATGGCTGGCACCCTGCCTTCCACTCACAGTGTGGCAGGTGTCATGCCCACATATGGCTCTGCAACTCAGATTCCTCCCCAGAAACACTTGCCCTGAAAGGCCGTTGTTATCAGCAAACAAAGAAAAGCACGAAAAGCATTGTGTGGCACTCCTGGCAGACAGGGCGGCTTGATCAAGGCCACTACTCCTCATGCTTTGAGCAGGCATTTGCACCTGTGCCCACCAGCCTCCGTGATGATTCTTTCTCACTCCCAGTACTGATGGAACATGCGCAGCATACACTTGAGTTCTCTCATTGGCTCAGCATGTTTTTATTGAGCACATGCTCTGGGCTGTGATCTGCCCTAGGCAGAGTTGATCCATCGTGGTCCAAGGCAGGTATCATGATCCGTGTATGCCAGATCCCAGGAGCTCCCCCTTGGTCCATACCTCTAGCTGTCCCCATGAAAGAGGTGTTATACCCTGCCTTACAGATTAGACAACCCCAGCTTGGGATGATGTGAGCTCTTGGACTCTTGGATATATGAAGGAATAAAAAGGAGTGGAGCTCAGGTATGGAAGGGTTCTGAGACTGTGAATGGACCCCAGGCTGGGGCTCTCCTGTAGGACAGAGCAGGCCTGAGCTCCTGGCTTGGTGGGAAGGGAGCCACATTGGGTTCAGAGAGCCAGTTGAGGTCTCTCTTCTGATTCTGCTATGTGTTGGTATTGGGCACAAGAGTGGGGGGCTGAGAGATTGAGAGGGAAGAGGGAGGAAAGGAGGGAAGGAGAGACACAGAGAGACATGTAAAGACAAGAGGCACTGCAGAGCTGACTGCAGAAAGCATGTGCCCCGATGCAGCAGTTTCCTGAGCCTTGCATGGTTGTTGAGCAGTGCCTGGGGAGTCCTCAGGTGGGCATGCTCTGCTTGGCTAGGAGGGCTTGCTTGGTCTGGATGGCAGGCTCCTGACACCACTACAGTCCACCACTCCAGAAGGGGGGCACTGCACACAGATGAGGAAGCAGGGCCTGAGTAGGACCCAGTGGACTCCTTTATCCTGGCGCCCTGAGAATCAGTGGGGCATTGAAATGAATGTCCTTCCAGCTACTCCCTGGAAGGGCATTAAGTGGATAAGCTTATTCTCTCTCCCCTGACAAGCAAAATCTGTAGCTGTCATGAGCTCAAGCAGACAGACTTGTGGTTGTACACTGACTGCTACTTAACTAGCTATATAGCCTTGGACTTTGATTTATGGTTCTCTAAGCCTCAGTTTCACCATCTGAAAGCTGCTGAAAGGACCAAATAGAGCTGGACCTGTGACCTGTGATATGAGTCACACAGAGCCAGGCACTGGGTGTATGCTAGCCTTCTGAAACACACCATGAGTGGGGCAGTGTGATCTGCACTCTAAACAGTGAGGGAGCAAGGACCAGGGTTGTCCATACTGCTCTTCTGGAGGTGGCACAGCCCTGGGGACCTCAGAGTCCCCGCCTCCTAGGCTGACTTCAAAGCCCTCACAGTGATGGATTATTGATTTTTCTTTTCTTTAATAATACTGGCTTCTGGTACACAGAGGCTGAGAGTATGTGAGCTAGGGAGATGGTGGCAGCCTGCTGGATTGCTCCTAGACAGTCACTTTTTTGGAGGGTTGGGGCAGTGACTCAGACTGACATGGCACCCATCCCCATACACATATGAGGGAGCCTGGTCTTTGGGGGCACCATTGTTAGACTTAGAGTCACTTGAACCAAAGACACATTTTCAATTAAACCTTACCCTAGCAAAGTCTGCACATGATAAAAAATAATAAAGACAGGAGTCAAAGTCTAAAGGGCATGACTTGCCTAGTGCAGCCCCCTCGAAGCCTCTTCATGGGTGACCAGGTTAGGGCAATTTCTTATTTGTAAAAGGTCCACAGTTCTCTGCATTGTACGTGTGTTCTATATATCTCTCGTTTGTACCATTGGGTTCTTGTTATATACATAGACACACACAGACACCCCCATGCCCAATGTGTACTTCTGTTCGTCTTAGCAGCCTATTTTAGAGAATATTCTCTCTCTTCTATCATATCTAGTGCATTCCTTATTCACCTCATTAGGTGAAATGGGTCTGTTTAGATTTTTTATGGTTCTGTGGTATTTTTCTATTGTATAGATATACCAAAAAGAATTTGTATAATCTGTGTTATTGGATAGCTTTCCCTTCACTCAAGTTTTTTCTGTTATAAACAGTGAGCATAGTTAGACAAATGACATCGAACACATTTGAGAACACATCCGCAGAACAAACTCCTGGAAAAGGAATTCCCAAGTTAGCTCTGATGGATATCAGTGAAGGATTGCTGCACCAGTCAGAGCCCTAATAAGGGGCGGGATTTCATCTCCTTATATGTACTTCCTGAGTGGTAGTAAAGCTGTAGATACCACCAACCAAGCAAGTGAAAAAGGGAATCTCATCTGTGTTTTAATTTCCATTTCCTTAGGTTGAGTGAGGTGAGATTTAGTTAAGTAACTTACACATTAACTAATTATTAAATTGTTACATTACTTGGTTCCACTTACGTCTGCCCAATTAGGTTTGAAGCACTTGTGCCAAGTCTCAGCCAGGACAGCCTGGAGAGGACAGGAAATGATCATTTGCTGTATGTTTGTTCCATAACAACTAATTGACCGTTGCTTTGGAGAAGTCCCATGGACTACTCCAGGCAGCTTGTATCAGTCCTCTGTGCCATTTAGACCAGGGATTGGCAAATAGTAATTATTTTAAGATTTCTTAAAGGGCCAAATGGTAACTATCTTAAGTTTTGTAGGCCAGATGTTCTCTCAAAACTGCTCAGCTCTACTCTGTGGTAGAAATCAGTCTGAGGCAATATGTAACTGAGTGAGCATAGCCATCTTCCAATAAAATTCACTGTGAGCTCTGTTTGGCCCTTGTTCTTCGTTTTCAGACCAGCTATATGTCCATAAGTGGGTGTCTGGAGACAAGACTGACACCTGATTTTGCAGATTCCAAATGGCTGGCCTTGTATAGTTGTGACTCTTAGGTTACAGGCACGAAGATATGCAAACCAGCTGAGATGATGAGTAAGAGTCCATGTTGCTGTTTGGGCATTCAAGATACTAGGCCTTTGGATCATGTCATCCTCAAGAGAGAAAGAGAGTCTGAAAGTTCTAAAATGTCTCCACCTGCACGCAGAGCTCACTGAGGTGCTGGTATAATGTCTCTTTGCCCTGACTACATCCTCACATATTAAATCTTCCCTCCTCTGGACACTTCAGTGGCATAACCCTGAAACTAGAGTTTGGGACATAAAAAGAGCAATCTTCTACCCTCCCAGGTGAGGCTCCACTGAGGAAGGAGCCCAGAGCTGAGGGAGTAACCCTTAGCACTACAAGCCAAGGGAGCCTCGCTGGAAGGAAGCCCCACTTTCCTGTGAGAGTGAGGGCTGTAGAGGGCTGGGAGGTACACAGAGAATTCAGAGGAGGCAGGAGGCATTAGGGTCTCTGAGTGGAGAGTGGCTCCCTGTGCAAGAGCTAAGCTGGGGTCCCGGAGAAACAAGGCCTGACGAGACCTGGGAGGGGCTGGAGTTACATGTGTCACAGGGAGCAGCTGTCGAGTCAGTGAACTTGTGTCTGACTGAAGTCATTGATCCCAGTGCCTTCTCTGCCCGCTGCTCCATCAGTGTGCCTAGGATATAATGGGGCTAAGTTACTATTTTTTTGAGGAACGGATGGATAAATGAGTGAGTGGAGGTGATGAATGCTATAGCAGTGACTTTTTACTGGTCACCTGGCAATTGCTCATTTGCCTGTCAGGTCACATGAGCAGTGTTCACTCATAACAAGTGTACAGGTTATAGTGACTGCTGTGTCATCAGCATCACCACAGTTGATTTCAAGTGCAAATGCACATGGTAATGATAGTGACTATGCAAATTCTACTTCTAAACACTTTAGAGAAAGTTACTCATTTAATTCTCATGATAATTTAAGTAGGAGATGAATCTATTATTCCATTTTATAGATGAGAAAAACTGAGTTAACTGAGGTTAACTAACTTCATAAACTATATAATAGCTATCTGTAAAGAGGAACTTTGATGTTTGTTTGCAGCAGTGGTTCTCGAACGTTTTCCATCAGACTCCTATGGAAGTGTGTTAGAACATAGACCACTGGGCCCCATCCTGGAAGACTGGATTCAATGGGCCTGCAGTTCTTACAGATTTATGATGCTTATGTTGTTGGTCTGGAAGTCATACTTTGAGAGCCACTAGTTTAGAGATTTTTGTGGGTTACAGAAAAGTGGTCCCAGAGAAAGCTACTTTAGTTAATTCCTGACTATTCTTGGACCCTAAGGACCTTTTCAGTCCTTCAGTTTTGCTGTCCCTTCTTCTCCCCATCTCCCCCAACTTTCTTCAGGGCTGTTGCAAATTCAGTCAGCATAGCCACAAACTGAACCCCGGGGAATAGACACCCGGTCACTTGCTGAAGCAAGGCTTTTTCTCCTGGGAAGTATCGAAGCATTGAGTTCAAGGTGCAGGCTCCATCTCAGCAACAGTACCCTTTTATGGTGGGCACTGGAGTGTGCTTTGGCCCTGCCTGAAACACAAGCTGGACTCTTCCCCCATTTCAATGTCTTACCTTCACAAGTGCTAAATTGCCCCATAAACAAAATACATCTGGTGTTTGACTCGTGGAAAATACTTCTCTACGGTTGAAAAGAAGTGTGTGGATAGTCTGACTCCATTAATCCCCACTGGAGTGACTCCGGACCATCTGCTCCAGGCTCTGTTGCAGTGGGAGGGGCAGGGGAGGGACTGGACACTGGGCAGAAGGCCTGGGAGGTAAGTGCAGAGTCAACTCCAAGAAACCACGGGCACTTGTCCATGTCACCTGAGTGCCTTACAGACCAAGGGATGCTTTTACACCTGCTCTGCGTCCTCTGGAGGTTGCCAAGTTTCCCTGGGCACACCCAAATCTCTGTGTAGGCCACCTGGCACCCCCATTGCTGTGTTCTGTGTGACTGTGGCCATGATACCATGGCCAGGCTCCCCATGACGCCTGTATGGCTCAATAGGACAGGCATTCCCTTGTGCTTTCAAGCAGTTCTTTTTGGGGGTAGACTTACTGGAAGTGAAGAGCTACCTCCAGAACCTGCCATTTGGAGAGCACAAGACCCTGGGTCAGGTTTGTAGAGAATAAGCTTGATCACAGAGCAGGCTGGATATTGAAGTAGCATAGACTTAGGATCAAATGTGACTCTTTCTTGCCATGGCTGTGTCTCCTTTGCCAAGTTATTAACCTCCCTGACCTCTGTGTCATGATCTTAAAAATGGGGACTTTTTATAGTCAATGTGACAGTGTGAAAATCAAGTTGCTTGAACAATGCTTAGGACACAGAGATGCCCAAAGGATAGTGGCTGTCTCTGATTTGCATGGTTTATATCATCTTCTCTTGGGTAAGAGCATAACCTTTGAATGTGTTGAGCTAGGACTTTGACTTAACCAGGAAGATTATCTTGGTGGTCTTGGTGTAACTGAATGAGTCCTTAAATGAAACAGAAGCCTATCTGAAACCAGAACCCTTCTTGGAAAAGTAAGTGTGTCAGTGGAGGGGTGTTACAACAAACTGAATAGAAAATTCTGGGCACAGTGGCCACATGGCTATAATCCCAGCTACCCAGGAAGGTGGAGCAGGAGGATCGCAAGTTCTGGTGACAGCCTGGGAACTGAGCAAAACTCTGTCTGTCTAAAAGTAAAAATTTAAAAATAAAAACATAAAAAGAGCTGAGGACGAAGTTCAGTATGAAGGTCCTATAGTTTAATCCCCAGTACTACCAAAAAAACAAACAAGTTGGCATGTAGCTCAGTGAACACTGATGGGATCCGTCTCCAGTACTACCATCACTACCAAAAATGAAAACAGAGAGGGAAAATGCTTGTGACAAAAACATTGCAGTAGGAGGTGGCCCAGGCTGTGGGAGGTGACCCAGGTAGCAATCTATGTTCAAGTTCCACACAGGCAGCAGTCAGCAGCAGGATCCAGCCATTGCCACAAACGAACCAACTCGCAGCAACAGAATGAGCAAGATGAAGGAGCAGGGTCCTAGGTGATATAGGATGGGATTTTGAGGCAAAAATATGTTCTTGATGGAGAGATATGATCTGAAACCAGGGGAAAGCTTCAGACAGATGCTAAAACCCAGGGCTACTATCATCAGCTTTTAAGATGCACCTATTTCTCATGCTCTTTACAGATTATTGTATTTATTTCCAATGAGAAAATCTGCTTCCAGTGCAAGAAAGGCTGGGGGAGGAGCTCCAGCAAACCCAGCCGTATTGACTCTGGGTTGTTCACCTCCTGAAGGCTGAAACTACAGCCTGCATGGTGTCTCCCAGGAATTAAGGGGGAGGGAAAGAGTTAGGATAGAGATGTGGACCGCCAGCCCTCTTCCAGTGCCTGAGGTCCCTGTTCTCACCACTGTGGGCACATCAGCAGATTCCAAGGAGACTTCTCATGGGATGAACCTATCTATACTCAAGGGGCTGGACATTACTCATCCCCACGGAATACCCCAAATCTTCCCCAAGTCCTCCCCACACCACTCCCCTCTTTGCATAGCTGTGAACATTGTGCTCAGTCTTCCACCACCCTCTCTCAAATGCCACATCACAGCCTAGACTGAGTCATGAGCATTTCATGAGGGCATTGCTCTAGAGCAGTGACGGCGAACCTTTTAGAGCTCTCAATGGTGCAAACAGCCTGCTGCAGCATGTGCACCATAGATTCACCACCAATGGTTTAGAGAGAACTAGGGTGGCCCCATATAATGGAGAAGAAGGAATATAGGCTGGGGTGTTACCCAAGAGGCTGTTCAAATCTAAGCTCCATCATGTCCTGACTTTCTGATGTGGACAGTAAGCTTTCCTGAACCTCAGCTTCCTCACCTGGAAAAGGGAATAATTTCATCCCCATGAGAGGATGGTTGTAGGAACAGTCTGGGCCTGGCCCGTGAAAGACCTCCGAGCATATTAGTATTCTGCCATTCACTTCCTTTCTAGCTCTGAAAACGTAAGCTTCTATGGTAAGGAAAAACCAAGTGACAGATGAAGAAAGAAGCCAGATTGTGGGATGAGCATATGAAGACCCAGGCCCATGTCCCAGGAGGCCCATAGTAGAACAGGTCTGATCCACACTTTTTGTACTTTCTCTAGCAGGATTTTCCTTCCCATGGAGCACATTATCACCAATGGGACTATTTCTGAATTCATCTACAGTTGCTGATTAGAGGCTCATGAATATTCAAATACTCATCTTCTCTTATTTGCCTGACTATTAGCATTCTGTCTCTAGACTTATTTTGTGGTTTTTCTGTGTTGCACATTTGTTCAGTGATTCACGCTTCATCGTCCGATGTGACCGGCTTTGAGACAATCTCAGCTATTCCCAGTTCTCAGTGAGGTTGGGTGGTCTCCCTGCTTCAGCTGCCAGCTTCCCCTTGCCCTTTCTGCTCTCAAAGGTGGGAGGATGGTGGAACAGCCTGCAGAGTGTCACTTTGGGAACTTGCTTCTGGGTTTTTAAAATTCATATTGATAATAATAATCCAGGACATATGTCTATCACTTCATATTTTACAAAGAGATTCAGTATCATCCTGTTTTACAGTCTGGCTTTCCACAAATGCAAAATGCTGACATTCTCTTCTGAATGGATCCATGTCTCCTTTCCTTCTGAATATTTAACAACAAGCTTTGAACAAAACAGAATTTGTGTTAAAGCCCAGCTGTACAATGCTTTCTCACAATGGTAGAGCATCAAAGGGGATATGTCTGTCTCTCCCCCTATGCTGGCTGAATTTTGGTTTGAAGCATGTTTGGCTCTGTAGGGAATGCAGTCTGTGTTAGTTTCCTATTGCTGCTGTGACAAATTACCACAAACTCTAGTTTAGACTAATGCAGTTACTCTCTTATAGTTCTAGAGGTTAGAAACATGTTCTTTCCAAAGACTTTCATGAAAAATCTATTTCCCTGTCTTTGACACATTCTTAGGACTACTTGTGCTCCTTGGCTCGTGCCTACAGGGACCGTTATGATTACACTGGGCCTATCCAGGAAAGCCAGGATAGGTTTTCCATCTCAAGGTACTTTGATTTAATCACGCCTGCAAAGTTCCCTTTTCCATGTATGATAGCATAAACACAGAGGCTTTCCTGATCATCTGTGGGTGCACATTCTACCTGTGGCCTATGGCTCCAGTCTTCTGGGTCCGTTAGAGAACTGACTGCTTGGGCCTAACACTTGCTTGTTTCTTAGGATGGCTTTTCTGGCTCCTTTTCTTTCCTCCTGCAGGATGGACTCCTCCCAACACTGGTTGCAAATTTCTTCCCTTGGGTGCATGGAGGGGTTTTGGTGGTGGGTTCAGCAAAAACTATTCAACTCCCTAGCCAGGTCTCTGTGTGCCTGAAGCATCTTTTGTAGAAGTGATACCCAATTTGATTCTTACAACTGCCTCTGAATCAGTTGAAGCTGGGACACAGTGTTGGGTTTGTTTTTTGTTTTGTTTTATTTTGTTTTGGTACTGAGGATTGAATGTAAGGCCTTCACATTGAGCTACATCCCCAGATCCTCCAACCCTCCTTTTAAAATTTTTATTTTAAGACTGGTTCTCATCAAGTCACTGTTTCCCAGGCTGGGCTGAAACTTGCAGTCCTCCAGCATCATCCTCCCAGAGTAGGGAATTACAACACAGAGAATGAAGTGAATGCTGTGTATCTCTTGTGTAGCATGGTTCATGAATTCTGTTGTCAGAGAGACCTGGATTCAAATTCAGGCCTGATGTTGTGTGATTGTGTGCATGATGCATCACCTGTCCGTGTCTCCACTTCTCCATCTGTGAGATAGAAGTATATACCGATACTGTGGCATCATAGGTTTCTGGGAGCATTAGATGAAGCAAGGCTTGTAAAGTGCTTAGCATAAGGACTAGATCAATACATATTAGTTGTTTCATCACCATTGCTATTGCATTTAGACTATCATTATTTCTGAGACATGTGTTCTGTGCTTGCTAGAACTTGTTATAAGTATTAAAATTGCTGCTATTATGACTCCTGGCTGAGGGCATGAACAGAGTCAATTCTGTAAGGCTTCTTGGGCCCTGGCATATCTGCATCGATTGAACATGTCTTACCCAACATCTGCAGAGCAAAGTATCTTGCAAACATACACGTTTGATCCCCAACCAGAGTAAAAGGCAGGTGCAGCTGTTATCTCTCCATTTTGCATGTGAAGAAACAGGCTGGGAGAGTGAAGTGAGTTTCCTATGACAGTAGTGATAATGGTGGGTGGAATTAGAATTCTTTGGGATCTTCTGGAGTCTGGACTCCTAATCCTATGCCTTTATTATTTCGCTGAGTTTGTCCCTAATAGATAGACATAATAGCCTGTGCACTCCCCACACGTTTCTGATGGCAAACTCACCCTGAAGCCCAGGGACCTGAAAGAGCTCCAGAGCCAGGTGCCAATTAGAGCTCATTAGGATGCCACTGTCTCAGGCAGAAATTAGTACTGTGACTCAGTCTCTATTGCACTGGGCTGCTGTCTCACAGAGCTGTGGGAACACCAACCCCTTAGAGCATTTCCTCATGACTGCCCAGAGCTGTTTCTTCATATAAGTGCTTTCTAGATCATCATAAAAGTCAACATTTACATTGAAGCTGATAGTAATGCCAAGCATAGGGTGCAACTTGGGGAATTATCTTTAGGACAGAAAATGTCCAATTTCCAAAGATCTGGCTTGAGCACAAATAGGTGTTGACTTCAGCTTTTCTGGGAGCTGCTGCCATGCATACCAACAGGGTCCCATGGTTGCCTGAGATAACACATGCACCTAATGGGGTGTTTGTCAACAGGAGGATCTGTGTTGTGCTTGAGGAGGTCTTGAATAATGTATAAAATTCACACATTAAGGTTGATTAAAATCCTAAGTGCATTCTCTAAGGATAGCAAAAGACCCTGAGTTCTCTGATCACTGAAAGTCATTGATTTTCAAGGACTTTTGTCCTCATAGTGCTCCCAGACAATTAATACCAGGGCCATCAGATCCAGGAGGAGACCAGCATGAACATAACAACTCACAGGGATGTCACCAAGTAAATTCGTATATAACAAGAAGCACGTAAGATTTGAGTTCTGATATGGCACTAAAATTCAGCTTATGTGTATTGCATTTTTTTTTTTTTGAGACAGGGTCTCACTACGTAGTTCTGGCTGACCTTGAACATACTATGTATCCTAGACCTTGAGCTCACTGCAGTTTTCATGCCTCAGCCTCCCCACACCTAACTTGTGTATTACATTCTTATGTTGAAGGTTGAGGAAGGGCAAATGATATCTCCTTTGTACACCACGGAACTACTGAGATCTTCTTCATGGGCCTTGTTTAGGAAGCAGCATGAGGGAATGGGGAGGGAAGGCAGGTGCAGGAATCTACTGTCTTACCTGGAGGAGAGCCATCCAGACTAGAGCAAAGGGGAAGCAAAGAGAGCAGGCTTCAAGGAAAGGGGCCTGAGAGCTAGGAATGTGGGAAATAAAGGTATTCTGAGAAAAGACAGCAAATTCAGGACACATGGGCACAGGACAGCAAGACTCTTGATTTATTTTAGCGCATGTTGAGTGTGAGGCTGCTGAGAACAGAGGGGGAGATGTAGAAAAAGTAATAAGATGCTTTCAATACCACATGGTCGAACCTGTTAAAAATAACTTATCCTTAGAAGAGACTGTATTGGCTCGTGTAACACAGAAAGATACAGTTCTGCCTTCAGGCATGATTGGATCCAGGGCTTCAGCAGAGACATCAGGATTCCTAACTCTCTATCTCCTGAGAAGACTAACATCATGGCCCTCAGCAGCCCAAACTTGTGCCCTGGCAGCTTAAAACCTGTGGAGGAGA
>NW_022900944.1:44479427-44512207 GCF_012274545.1 Fukomys damarensis
GAGGGAGGGAGGGAGGGAGGGAGGGAGGGAGAGAGAGAGAGGGAGCCTGTCTATTGTCACTTTCCAGACTCCCGGGTCTCTGGCAGCCTACAGTCCCACCACCAAGGGATAAGGAGATGCGGTGCCTACGGACAGCTCCTCCAGAATCACAAGGGAAGGTAGGAAGAGCAGCAGAAACTCTGACAGTGTCCACTCTGATAGACAGAGTAGCATTCATCATTCATTCTGTAAGACACACACCCTTACAAAGGGGGTCATTCAGTGGCTGTGTCTGAGGAGATAGCTGTGCATGGCTCTGCTTCCTGGGCCTTGATAATTTGAAGAGCTCCTCCCAGCTTCTTCTTACTGCTTCTTAGCTTTCTGGTGTGTCTCCAGGTCACAAGTGGTGCCCAGCAAGTCATGAAGATCTCCGAAGAGAAGCCCACGCTGTCAGCACAGGTAACTGAGTGGACTTGTACAAAACACAGCAGCCCCTTTGCAGTTTTATTGCTTGTTTTGTTCACAGTTACCTGCGATATGGCATGACTGCAGATGGATAGAAATATGTTTCAGTGTAACACATTTACAGCAGGGGAGAAACACCCCCAAACACAACTGCTCAACCCAAAAGCAGGCTTGCATTTCCTACTCTGTGCTGCTTTCTGAGTACAAAGAGACATGATTATTGCAATAATGGAGAACTGAGCTGTGGTCAGTCACTCAAGAGGTACTTTAAACAGTTGGTTATAAATATAAAATCAAAGCATTATGATTTACGGAAGAGGAAGATTAGAACAGACCCCAGTAACCAATTCTGAAATGGAGCCAGGAGCTGGGATTCAAAGCTGGACAAGTGCAAGTCTGTAGAACAAGGGAGGAAACAAGTACACCTCTGAATGTATAAATGCACCTCTGCACTGGGAGCCCAGGCTGTGACTGGGTAGCCGGTGGGGGGTGTCCTGTGGTGGTCCAGAACAGACTGTCCTGGCTTTCCCTCTTGATAGCCCTGGTCATGTTACTTTTCCTTTTCATTCCTCAGTCTTCTTGATGGTTACTGGGGATAACCACAATCTGTGGTTGCCATGAGGATGGGCTGGGAGCTTTTCCAGAAGCACACGGTCCAGGCCCACTTTGGTGCAGTCTCTCACAAATGCTGTTGATGAGGTTGGTGATGGAAGGATCAATGGTAATGGGTGTTGAGTTTGATGAGGGTAAAGACAGTGGTGTGGAGCTCCAGGCTGTGTGGACAGGTCTTTGACTTAATGGAGACAGCCTGTGAGCTAAGATCCTAGGTCTTCTTCTCTTAGTTCTCAGGAGGGCCATGAAGAGAAATACTAAGGGAAGAACTTTCTCAGGCTGATTTTCCACCTTCCACTCCACCTTATCTGAGTCTGGAGACAGATGCTGGGTTCTGGGTTGGGCCTAATGTCTCAGCTGGAATCCTGATAGACATTGAATATCAGCCTACAGATTGGTCATTGGCCAATATGGTAGCTGTTCATTCATTTTCCTCTTGGACTTAGCTTTCCTGTGCCAAGATGAGGATCTGGGACTCTCTTTCCACTTCCCAAGGAGACCTGTGTTGGGCATGGGGGACCTTGCAGACCCCAACCCACTTTCCCCGGAAGGACATCGAGCCTGCACGTGCAGCTGGGAATGGGTCATGTGAGGCCCATAAAGGAAGAGAAGCTAGCAGATAACTTTTAAGTCAGTATCTGACCTCGTGTTACATTTGTTTTACTTGAAAAGAAGCATAAACTTTATTCATAGACCTACACTGTAAATCCTTTACCCTACAAAAATGTCCCTTTGAAGAGTGTGAAAAATGACTGTCTTCCTTCTGTTCCTGGTCTCAGACAGTTCAGCATATCAAAGAAGTGCGATTTTGGGGTATGCTACTGGGGATGCTCAGAACAATAACTGCCACAAAAACACCATAGAACCCAAACTTGGATGTAATTCACACCTTGAAAATCCTCAACATGGAGGTAGCCGAACAATCCCAACTACATTAAACTCTGCACAGTTTTCCTGGGCTGGACTAGCGGGTACTGAGCCCAGCTGCCAGCTCAGCATCATGGATGAAGAAAAATAACTGCAGAAAACAGACTGTAATGAAAACATTGGCACACCTTTCAAAGTGATAGAGATTGGAAGTCTCCCTTTCGTTGCATTTGTATATTATGTAGTTACCACCCTGGAAATGGCCTTTTCTTCATTCCTAATAGGCGCATTTTGGTTTAGAACAGGGCTACCCTATTGTGGGATGCCTTTATGCTTGAGGCTGTGTGTACGTTGGTCAGCCTGGGCCAGACCCATCCCTGACAACCAGCAGCAATCCCCCATTTCACAGGGGCCGGAGTCGGTCACACATAATCACTAGTGTCACAGCACGGGGGACCGGCCAGTGCAGACAGGTCAGTCACCCCTCCAATCTGCAGTTAAGCTGTTCGTTCACACCCCAAGAAATGAATTTTATGCTGCTTGGTGGTGTGGCTGAGCAAATAACAACTCCCCAAGGGTGCCTGTTGAGGACACTCAGAAATGTTAGGGAGAGGTCCAGATGCAGAGGATACTGCATCAGAGCACACCTAGGAAATTCTGGTCCGACTTCTAAGTCTTTCAGGAACTCTAGACCACTGTCTCAGACTTGCCACTGGCTTTCTTTTCTACTTCTGTCTCTGTAGTATATCTATATCCTTAACGGAAAGTCTTTCTGTTGGCAGAAAGTTAAGTTATATCTCTCAGAAAGTACTATATTGGGACTCTTTCAAAAGACGAATACCCCTAAAGCTGACTTACATTACAAAAGGAAATGTATCTCATCATGTAAATATAAAGTTCATTCTTATTCAAATTCTGTTGGGTTCAGAAGGCTGGTAGCTTTGGGTTTCTCCTTTTCTCCCATGAATACTGGCTTCATACTCAGGAAATTCGAAGCTCATGGCCCTCAATTTCAAGACAAGTAGGATAATAAAAATGCATTTCTTAATAGTTCTAACACATTTTAGAACTGAGACCCGCTGAATTGACTGGGCATGTGAGCTACCCTGAACCAATCCCTGTGGCCAGAGAAATACTAATTTCTGATTGGCCAGGCTGGGGCCTGTGCCTGTGCTGACCAACAGGGTATGATAGGATTTTGGGGTTTAACTCTAGGCCATATTTCCAGAAACAAGTGCCCACTCCTGAATTCAACTCAGTTCAGGACATGGCTGGAGATGTACTTCCTAAGAAAATACCATGTATTTACCCAAAGAACTAGAAATTGATGATAGGTGAAGACAAAACTTGCCTCCTGCGTATGACACCTGCTCTACAGAAAGAGTTATTAAAGTATTTGGATGACTTTCTTCCCAAGGCGGTTTAATCACCTTTGAAACTGGATATAACTCTGGCACTTTCCAGATACCCTTGACTGCTTCTCCTTTGTTTTCTCCTCTAGTCATCCCGTCACCCACACTGATTATTCTTCTATTATTTTTCTATTATTATTCTACATGTGCAGAACACACTGTGGGTTGAGGGATACATATTGTTGAGAGGCTTCCAGGGACTGGTAAGGGAGAGTAAACTCACTATAGATAACAAATGGGAAGTGCTAGACATTTGGAGATGACTAGAGTGATAAATTAATGCTTTTCTCTCCTCCATGAGTTCCCTGCCCTTGTCTTCCTAGAAATATCTTGAGTTCCCAGTGAAAAACCCTACTAAGAGATCTTGTATTAGAGTCCTACTGCTGCATTACAAATTACAGCACACTTAATGGCTTATAGGAAGACAAATTTATTCTCTTAGAGTTGTGGAGGACAGATATATAAAATGAGTTGACAGAGCTTTTGGAAACTCTTTGCCTTTTTTTGCTTCTAGAGGCTGCCTGCATTCTTTGACTGAGGGCCTTTTCCTTACATGGGTCCAACATTTGCTTTTGTTATCACATTTCCTTAACTGATTCTGACCCTCCTGCCTCCCTCTTATAAGGACACGTGATGCCTTTGGGCACATCTGGATAATCTGTGACAATCTTCCCATCTCGAGACACTTAGCCACAGGTGCCAAATCTATTCACTATGTAAAGTTATATATTCACAGTTTCCGAAGATTAGGATGTGGACAGCTTTGGCGGTCATATTTGCTGATCCCAGTCTGTGATGGCTTTCAGAGGCTCTGGCCAGTGTGGTACAACGTTCCATTCACTTCCCTTTCTGCCTTACCCTTAACCTCTGGATTTGTACATCCTATAAAATCTGTTTCTCCTTAATCTTCACCTCAGGCTTCATTTTCTGAAGGCCAGGGTGAAAAAACCTCCAAAGTCTCACATGACATCTTGTACATCCTTCTCTCACAGCATGTCACCCTCTACATGAACACTTGTTCATTTACATATCTAGCAAATGACCTCATCCACGAAGGAACCTGTCTTTTCATCTGTACCTTCAGCCCAGGATGGAATGTAGCAGGAACTCATCCTTAAATGAGAGAATGAATAAATAGGCCTTTCAGCCACCCTGGAGTTCTTGATTCAAAGCTCATTTACTCTGGAAATGGGTCCAAGGGCTAACCCCAGGAGGGTTGACTCCTCTTGTCCACCAATTGTTGGTGTGTATGTACACCCGTCATGTTCCAGGAAATTTTACTGCATACACTCTTGCTAAAGGGAAGAGCAAAGGACAGAGAAGCCTGCCTTTCCTAGCTCTGGGGCCTTAGGCTAAGTACTTCATCTGTCTGTATTATAGTTTCTTTGTCTACAAAATGGGGTAATAATTAAATTCATCCCATAGAATGGATGAAATGACCATTCATTGTGGAAATGGAAACTGTTCAAAGCATTTGTAGTTTCCCAAAATCTTGATTGCAAAAACTGCTTATATTTTAGCAGTACCTAAATTTAGTCAGTTAATATGGAAGGAATCTTCCAAAGACTTTCTTTATAAACACCTGATTCTTTAGTGAAGTTTTCCAGTGGACTGCTTAATAGAACTTTTGTTTGACCACACTGGCTCCCAGCCACACTCCTTTTCTTTATACCACCTTCCAGGTAGAGGTATCCATGTGTTAGGGATCTGGGCAACTAGACATTAGGCAAAACCTATAGGATCAGGCTTTTCAAAAAGCTCTTCCATCCTTTATTGAAAGAGTCATATTATGATGAAATGAGCAATTGGCCTTTGCCTCTCCCTTTCTTTTTCTGTCCTATGGCATGATGCCTACAATTACTGCAGCCATTTTGTAACACAAAGCAGTGAGTATGAGAAAGAACAAGAAAATCCCAGAGAATCTAGACCTTGATTGATAGTGACTTGTGAGCTAACCTAGGCAACTGTGTAGCTCCAAGCTTCATGTTTGTGCCTTTTCAAGGTTGAAATTTGGAGAAAAGGTAAACACGTAAAAGCAGCCAATAAAGAAGAAAGGAAAGACATAGTCAGAGAAGTCTGTATCTCTCTTTTGATTTTAAAGAATTACAGAAATAAAGGGTGGCTCAAAACCAAAAGAAATCTCTAGCCCTCTCCCACAGTGGACTGGAAGCAACTTGCAAGCAGCAAATGTGTTTGCTTGGTGTCATCTCTGTCTGGCATTGAGCCTGGCATAGTAGGTGTTTGTGGAACAAACAAAGGAATTTTTCTTTTCCTCTCTTTTAACTTTGGCCAAGTCTGTCTGGCTCATCAGAGCAGTTGTGATGATAGCTGTTTGGTGGGTTTCCAAGCCCGGTACTATTTAAGTACAGCACACAGTCTTAGGGGGCCAGGCAGGCAATCAGACAGCTGAACCCAGCTGGATGGACCTGTTATCAGAACTCACACATTTCATCTGAATCCTTAAGAAGAAAGGCTTTTCAAATACTTGCTCCAAGATATAATTTTCTTTGGAGGATTTTTAATAAGAAATAAAATTTAAGGTGACTAGGAGAGACATATTTATCTAAGACGTGGTCTCTAATCCAAAGACCATATGATCCAATGGAAGATAGATTCATATGAGTGTTTATCAATGTCCTACTTTGGCTTCTATCCTAAACACAGGATGCGGCTGCCAGCATCCCACCACAGAGCTGATTCTTACTGTGGCTTCCCAAAAGCAGTCACAGGGTCCCCCTGGCCTCGAGATGGCTCCTGCCATGATACCAGCGTAGTGCCTATTCATAACTGAGGTGCACAGCCAGTTTGCTTGGACATTTGTCTTCATAATCTCTTATAGTAGGGGAGGCAAAGGCAAGAGAACATATTCTTGAGTAATGCATTCCGTTCCCTGGCATTGATGAAAGGAATAAAAATAAATCAGTGTTTCTATTCAACTCATTTGAAAGACAAGCCAAAATCACACCATTAAAAATTAACATCTAAAACAGATTGTACATTACTTGGGATGAGTTCAGGCCCAGTGTAGAATAATTGGCCAAATGAATCTACACAATGTTAGGAATGACAAACTCACTCTCATTTCTAGGGGTTAGGAAATAAAAGAAGACAGATAATCTTCATTTCAGGCCAGAAAAGTTTTCAGGAACAGCCCGCCACATCTTATCCGATTTAAAGGAGGAAATGGGAAAGAGGTTAAGGTCAGAGCTCTAGCTTCTGATCTTCTGGGCCTCCAAATTTATTGCTAAGTCCTGTGTGAGATTCATGTCAAAATTACCAGAACATTTCCTCCTTGGGGCCACTTAAACTGTAGTCAATAATATAATTATCTGTTTAATTGGCCTGAACCATTCATTTAATGCCCTGTGTACATATTTGTTGGCATGATCTATAGGGTCTGAGATCCATCCATTTGTCCATCCACCCAATATTTCTGGAGCGCCCATTGCCTGTGTTTAATCCTGTGCTGCAGCAGAAGATACATTGATGGATATGGCAGAAACTTTGCTATTAAAGAAATTAGTTCACTACTACATGACTTTTAAAGCATAGATTCTCAACCTCTGCGCCTGATGTTTTGGGCTGGGTACACCTTGTGGCATGAGCCATAATATGCCTCATCCAGTAATGTGTCTGTCCTCTCCCTACCTAATTTCAATAGTACCTTCCTCCTGTAATGATTATTTAAAATAGTCTCAGATATCGGCAACTGTCCCCTTATAAGGGAAGTCAAAATTGCCCTTGATTGACAGCCTTTGCTTTAGAGCAAGAAATCTGGTTCCTACTCCAGTCATAGCCTTTGGCTTGCTATTTGGCTAATTATTAATTTTCCTTCTTCCTAGCACCTCACAAACACTGTAGGTGTGTAACAAATGCTTGTAGACCAAGTCAATGCATGTATGAATGAACTAGGGTCTATCTGTGTAAGATCAATCTTTTCCTAAGAATTGATAGGCTGTTGGGAAGATCTTGAGTCTTGGCTATGTACATTGCCAAGTAAGCAATATAGTTGAACAAAATATGCTTCAGCTAAGTGTGAAAAAAAATTCTGCTTATAGGGTATTTAGCTGTGTAAGCCTGACAGATAATTGAGCGGCTAGATTTTTTGGTTTCAACAGATTGGTTTGCCATTCTGTAGCCACAATAACAGAGCAAAGTAACAATCATGTCTATGTGTAATTTTCCAAAGAGTGCTGCATTGTCGAGGCTAGCAATCTGGCCAATTAAATGTGGCCGATTGGCACTCCCACACAAGTTTTGGGGTATTTAAAATAGCTCTCTGCAAAAGAAAAAAAAATCCAGGCTGTAGAGAAACTTGTAATTCTCTCAAGTTTTCATATTTCAAAAGCCTGCTTATGATGGTAAAATTGCTCTGGGTGACAGTGAAGAGACAAGCCATCCATTTTGAGTGTATTAGTGTCAAACTGAGTGTTGTCTATGTGACCACTGATTGTGTCTGCTGTGGAATTTGATAATTTTTTTTTATGTTCAAGGAAATCATTAAGCTTCTATTCCTCAGGAACTGAGCTTTTGGGACTTTTGTCCAGGAGTCATCCACTCCTATGGGACCATGAGTGTCCCTTACCAAACTTTCTTTTCTACTTAGAGCATTAGTGAGGGCGGGCTGATGGAGTGGAGGAAGAATCTTGTCTCATTCTCGAGTCTCCTGGCGCAGTTCTTATAGATTCTACCATGTAAGGGAGGCTATATTACTTACCTGTTGCCATAGATATTACTGGGTAATAAACATCCAAGAAGCGTGATTGGCATATGCTAGCAACATTTGGTTAGTCAGCAGATCTGTAGAGTTTAGCAGACTTTGGCTAGGCTGATTTTGAGAGCCAGGTATATCATGGGTTGGGTACAGGGGGACACGGATTGGCTCTGCTCATTTTACCTGTGTTTGCTCACCTGTCTGGAGGTTGTATGGCTGAGAGTTGGCCTAAGATAGTCTTGACAGGGAAAACTGGAACGCCTCTTCTGCTTCAGGGGCTGGCTGAGGAACGTGCACATGACAGTTATTGAAGTACAGGAGCTTGCGTTATGCTCACTAATATCCCACTAGACACAGCGCAATACATGGCTGAGCTGAGACAAGGTCAAGCAGGATGCTCTGCCCTGCCAGAGGCCAGTGTGAGGGTCCTGTGGAGCTACACAGCCAGGGGTGTGGGTACCAAGATGTGATTGGTTGTAGTTGACTAAAACATCAATAAACTAAAAAGGCTATTCTCCAGAAGGTGGCAAGGCTTGACCGTAAGGCTAAATATGAACAAGAAAGGGCCTTACAGCAATGTTCAGAGAAACCCAAAAAGGGAACAGAGAGATTAGCTATTAAATTCTATTTTCTCTAGCTAGAGAGAGTCACACTGGAAAAGAAAGAGCATAGGTTGGATTTTAAAAGTTGACCTTGACATTTGACAAAAGACTGGCTTTCCTGTGGCATCTACAAATCACTCATCAAAAGAACATGATGGCATGCAGCATCCATCCACTAAATACAAGTAAAATAACTACAACTTTAGAGTATCAATGGTTTTACACATACACCTTGGAAGTAATTTCTGGGGTTATTAAAAAAATTCATCTCAAATCATGGTTCCATTTACTGTCATACTTCTTATGTCCTCTCATGATAGTATTTATGCATTTAACATAGTAATAATGAGGACTAATGTTTGCTTATTTGTTTCTGCATGTCAGGCATTGAACTAAGCCATTTACATGCACAGGCTCATTTTATTCTTGAAAAATCTCATGATATTGGTATCATTATTCTAATCTTATAGATGAGAAATCAGAAGCTCAGAGAATCAACCCAAAATTTGTACCAGATCTGCCAGCTGACTGCCTGTCTTATTCTCCTCCTTTTGGCTATTATAAAATAGATGAGTAATAGAGTAAAATAGAATTCTGGAATTCTGACTGAAAAAAATCAGAGGAGCAAGTACCAGATTTGGAAACTCTGGCATGGTAGCAGTTGATGTGAATACAATACCTTAAGGCTTTTGTTGAGGTTGAAAAGAGTATGAGGGGTGCTACACACACACAAGTAAGCCTCGGCATTTCACAGGTGGCGTGCAGTCCTGCACAGGCAGGGCCATCCAGGATACCAAGAGTCATTAAAGTTGTCTGATTTATTAACTTCATTTGTAGTTTTGTTTTCCAGTGATACTTCTTAAGTCATTAATAGCTTGGTGGGGAATTCCCTGTGAAGGGGAATTAAGTGGGTAAGTTTTGGATGCTGTAATATATGGCAAAGGTCTTTAAAAGGGAGTTTGTGTAACCTATAGCCAAGATGCATTCTGCATGGAGGACAACATCCTCTTGCTTGGTACAGATCCCGGAGTCCTGGGTAGCATGTCCATGGTCCAATGTGCTGTGGTTTCAACCTGGGTAGTGAGATGACCTGGGGTGTGCTGAGTCCTATAACTCTGGAGGAGTTCAGACAGTGCCTTAAGGAGTCTGCCACCCATGGGAAATTCTTCTTTTCCATGTTGACTTCTGGAATGATGATGTCAGTACTTTGCTCAGTTTTTCTGTATGCTCAGTCTTTATACTTAAGATATAGTTAGAAAAATGCTACTTCTTAAGAGAATCACGAAAGAGAATTCTATTTTAGGGGGGAAATGTTTATTCTCTACATCTGATGCTTTCCTTATATGGTCCTTTTGTGGAAGGAGAACTCCATTAATGTGTGCCCCTGAACTCTCTGCTCCTCTGCTCCCTCTATAGTATTGAAGGGTGAGGGAGAAATAATTATATTCCATAGGCGTTTAGGAGTAAAAACTTGAAATTCTTTATTCAAAAATCCTCCTTTTTTGAAGGGAGGTCAGGGACAAGGGGAAAAAATGAGAATCAAGACCTATTATGTAAAGGTACAGACTCCATTAATGTGTGCCCCTGAACTCTCTGCTCCTCTGCTCCCTCTATAGTATTGAAGGGTGAGGGAGAAATAATTATATTCCATAGGCGTTTAGGAGTAAAAACTTGAAATTCTTTATTCAAAAATCCTCCTTTTTTGAAGGGAGGTCAGGGACAAGGGGAAAAAATGAGAATCAAGACCTATTATGTAAAGGTACAGAATCCCAATGATGAATGTAACTGTATTGTATACCTAGATTGTACCAATAAACTCAATAAAAAAAAATCCTCCGTTTTAAAAAATGTGTGTGTGTGTGTGTGTGTGTGTGTGTGTGTGTGTGTGTGGTGGGAGTGAGCTGTCCAGAGAAAGTAAAACTCCTTTATTCTTTTCCCAGGACAAAACACTCCTCTGTGCCTTTATGTTGGGAGGCTGCCCAAGTTCAGTGTTGCCATTAATACATGGATAAATCTGTCAGATTGAGAGGTTTAGTACCAAGAATCAGTTTTGCTTTCACCTTAGGTGACACTCTTCAAATTGGGCTCCTCTGGGAGTAGAAGTGGTCTTCTGGCTTCTGTCTGCCACACTTTCATCTCTGTGCAGAGTCCAGGAAGAGGAGAGGGTGCTGCTGAGCAGCCCCTGAACAGCCTATCCACAGGGTTGGGACATGAAGCATTCAAGCACTGTGTACCGGATGCTTTTTCCACAAACCTCTTCTAAGTGTGCTGACTGTATCACTATTGCAGCAGTCCCCAGTTCACAGACTGGAAAACTGAGGCTGGTCCGAGCTAGGAATAGGGCAAACATCATCTCACATCTGCCTGAGCCCAAGGTCAAGGCTCACAGTTGGTGTATGGTGAAGAAGATTTGCAGCTCTCAGGGAAGGGGATGATTTCTAGGGTATTGTGGAAGCGGGAACTATGCTCTGCCTTAGCTGGTCAAAGTGATGAGTGGAGGGAGCAAAAGGAGTGTGGATGTTCTGAGGATATAAAGAAGAAGCGGCATCGTCACCATCAACTTCATTATCTCCATCACAACAACCGTCATTTATCGACCTTTCATTACACACCAAACCCGGTTCTAAGCACTTTGGATCCTCTATTCCATCATTAGCGATCCATTGTTGGACCCATTACTTAGTGAGGTGTGTGTTAGTCGGCTTTACCATTACTGAGACACAGTACTCGACACCCATGATTCAAAGGAGGAGAGGTTTAATTTGACTCACAGCACTCAGTCTGTGGTCAGCTGGCCACAAGGCAGAAACATCGTGGAGGAGAGATGTGGCAGAGCAAAGATGATTAGGTCATGGTGTCCCAGAAGCAGAGCCGGGGAACAGCGCCAGAGAGGACAGATGAGGGACCACATGTAGTACCCAAGGTCATGCCTTTTTATCCGTCCCGACACACCCAGATGATGTTATACTAGCCTGCAGGCGACTCCCAAGCTAATCAAGTTGACCCAGTTAAGCTTAACCACCACAAGATATAATTTACGTTTATTAAACTTCACATGTTTAAAGTATATAATTTGATTACTTTTGAAACCATGACCATAATCAAGATAACAAACACATCTATTGCCCTTAAAAGTTTTCTTGAGTCTCTCTTCTCCCTTCATTCATCTCTGTCCTAACCCCCAGTTCTGTTCCAGAAAATTTCTGTTCTGTTTTCTGTATTTACATTTTCTATGCAGTGTTAGGAAAATGAACTCATACAATATGTACTTTTTGTGAGAGGATTGGTTTCAGTCGTACTAAAATTCTTCCATGGTGTGGTGTATTTCAACAGTTTATCCCTTTTTGTTGCTGACTCATACTTCTTATGTGATTAAACCATAATTTAGCCATCCATTCACATGTTGGTATATAGCTGGCTTATTTCCAGTATTTGAGTATTACCCTAAAAGCTGTTAGTAACATCCGTGTGCAAGTGTGTGTGTGCACATATGCTTTCCGTTCACAGCCCACATGTAATCCTTACAACAAGCGAGTGGCACAGTGCTATTTTAACCCCCATTTCATAGATGAGGAAGCTGAGGTCCACCAAGTTCAATTTTTGCTAATGGCCAGTGGCTCAGCAAGACCAGTGTTGAGGCCAGGCTAGAGCCTTGCACGATACTGCACCCCGCACAGAGACGAATGCTTTCACTTGGAAAAATGAAGACATTTAATTTTTTGCTATGAGAATGCATTTCTCGGCCTGTCTCTATGCCCTGTCATGGTTATCCAGATTGGCCGCTGCAGGCAGACACTCTGAGGGCAAGATGAACGTTCCTCCTGCACTGTTTTAGTTTATCCATCCACAGGAGATTAAAAAAAAAAGCCTTCCGGGGCCAGGACCTGTTCCTGCCAAGAACGTGAGATTTCATCGTCATTTATGGAGTGACTTTTAGACCCGGAAAATGAGAGTTAAAGCAGAAAGCAGGTAGAAGAAACAAAGTCCTTGTAAATAATCCTTGTGCATGTTCACGATCTAAGAGCTGAGAATTCTGTTGATGAAATCATTCTCTAAAGAAAACGAGCTCGGCTGCCGAGTAACAGTTAAATGTTCACTTGCTGCTGATCCCCTGGGGTCCCCAGCAAGCATTTTGAGAAAGCTCTGCCCATGTGAGTCTGGTGTCTGGGCCTTTGTCCTGTGCCCGGCCCCATTCTGATTCTCCAGCTGATTGCGTCATTCATGTGCTAAGCAGCTACTCTGTTAGAGGGAGCAGTCTGCAAGAAAGGGCCGGACACCGTCCCTGCACCAGGGACACATGCTTTTGAGGAGGGGCTATATGATGGATGCTTTGGGATTTTGGAAAAAGGAGAATACAGGGAGCCAGGGAAACCTCTTGGATGATGTGCCGTTTAATCATTTAATGTTTTTCTTATAGTTTTTTCAGAATGCAATGCTTATAATGATAAGTGATATCATCAGAGGTACATGGGCAAATCTTTGACAATTAGTTCTCTGGGGAAAATATGTACGTACACAAATAAGCTTATTGTAAATGTTATTGATATAAAGGACAGGTACAGTGTAGAATTTATACATAACAATAAAGTACAAATATTCTTTAAATTGAGTATATATATGGCAGCTGATTTCTCATAGAATGCTTTTGTTGATTTTTGTCAGTCTCTTTTATCTGTAGCCAACTATGAGTCCCAGTTAACAAGTAAGCTTCTATCTGACATGGATGTGGGTTAATATTTTTATTTATGTTTACAAAGATGTAAGGTGATGCAATGTTGTATAAGACAAAGTGAAACAAAGATAAGAAGTCCTACCATCGCTCCTTCATCTGTGACACCACAAAGCACAGCTTTGCTGAGTTAGATAATAATTTTTGATAACCTGAAGGATAGTTTTTCACTAGTTTGTGTTATTCACGACATAATCCTTACAAGCTCACTTTTAAGGTTCATTTACATTAACATTTTCTTCATTGCTTTTTAAAATGTCGACATTCATCCAAATAATAAATCAAGCTTTGACTGGTAGTGTCTGCCAATTTCAGTGGTATAAATACTTCCACCATGGCTGATTCCAAACAACCAATGTGATACCACTGAGCATGAAGTTGGAAAGGGATATGCAGTCCCACTCCACTCTATAATATTTCTCCATGTAGACATTACAGTTGTAAAATTTTCCGAGATCATAGCTAATATTAACAACAGTGTGACTATTAAAATTGATGAGAATTGCCTATTCATTACTTTTTTCTAATGCAGTTTATTATGCTTATATATTTAATTTTTAAAGAATGGCTACATTTAACAGCCATCTCATTAAATTCTGAAATAGTTTACAGTGGACTCTTGTGAGTCAGTAGGGGCAAGTCATTATATATAACTATAAATGATAGTCATCTCCCTCAGCTAATATTGTGTCCCTTACCACCCGCAGAGAATTGATTTTTAAGGCCTCTGTGGATACTAAAGTCCTTATTCAAAATTGTGTTCTTTGCATATAATCTATGCACTTTCATTCAGTTCTAGATTTCTTACAATAACTAATGCAATACAAGTGCTGTGTAGTAGTTGTGATACTGTACTGTTTAAGGAACGATAGCAAGAGAAAAGTTCATAGATATTTAGGTCAGACATCTTTTTTACCTGTATTGGTTGGAATCCACTAATGCATCCTGTGAATACAAAGGACCACTCCTTTACCTGTGTCTCCTCATCCTGTCCCACTTGAGGTGTGTGTAGATTTCCACACTCTTCTCTGTACCCCAACAAGTGCAGGCACATGCACACCATACCCCAAACTATGGAGAGATTGGTTGGTGACTACATTAACTGAATAATACCATATCGTAAATGTTACTACGTCAGGGATGGAGCTGTAAAAAGTAAATTAGATGAAGTGCTGCATTTTTATTCCCCAATACACACGTATAGAAATGGAGTCAGTCATACATATTTGTTGATGTTTCTGTTAATAGTTTTTTTTTTCTTCTGTGCTTGCTTTGGTCTGCGATTTCATTCCACAACTCCACCTTAATTCAGTACTCCACCTAACTGACCAAACACATCATAAACCCATGCTCATTGTCCATGGCATATTTTCTTATCTTATATATTTATATCTATACATATATGTATATGGATGGGATTTATTTAAAGTGCTCTATTTATTAAAACACAGCATTATAATATGCATACTTCTTTGCTTCTAGTACTCTACAATAGTTCTGACCTCAATAATTGTTCTAATTCTTATTCAGGACTTAATTGATTGCATTCATAATATAGTATTTCATGGTTCGAATGTACTATAATTTAAAAAATACTTCCCTACTGATGGATGGCTCTTTTCAGTATTTCCTTCCTCTTTAAAGAATGCTGTAATAAACATTCTTGAATATCTCTGTTTAGATACTGAAACTTTTGTTTTTGTAGAGTACAATCACAGTATGGAGCTTGAGGGGTGAAGGATATATGTAGTTTTAATTTTTAATAGATAGATCCATGTAGCTTTCTAGAAACGTATTTTCACCAGTAATATGTATGAAAACTTTTCCATCATCCTCGCTAGCAAGGCATTTTAACCCCTTTTTATTCTTGCCTGGGACTTGAGTACAAAGTAACAACTCCTTACTTACTTTGATTTGCATTTCTCTGACTACTCCTAAGTCCGAATACCCTTTCGGATGCTTGTTGTCAGTCTGGGGTTGTTCTCTTATGAATTGTCTGTTCATATCCTTTGTTCCTTTTTCTATGAGATTGTTCATCTTTATCAATTTGTAAAAGCTCTTTGTATAGTATAGATATTAATTTATTATCTATTATCTGCATTGCAAATATTTTTCAAGACTTTGGTTTCTTTGTTAACTTGTAAAATGTGATCTTTAGCTAGGATTATATAGTTTATGGTTTATAGTTACATAGGATACAGTTTGTACTTGATATAGATGTAGATATATTTTCTCATTGCAATTTAGTGTTTTCTTTTTGGATATAATGATTTCCCACTCATAGACTATACATAGACACACATTTTTGGTGATACTTTTGTATAATGAAAACCTTTCCTTAATCCATGTGAATTAGTTTTTGTATGGTGTGTGACAGTCTAATTATATATTCATATTTTATTTGAGACATAATAATTGTACGCATATTTTTAATTCATACAGTGGAATATTTTACTATGTGTATACATTGTGTAATTATAAAATAAGGATAATTATCACATTAATCACCTAAAATTTTCTCTTTTCTTCATAGTGAGAACACTTGAAATCTTCTCTTGAAATTATTTTTAAATGCGTTATGTTATTGTTATCTGTAGTCATCACACTGTACAATAGAACACCAGAAATTACTCCTCCTAGCCAACTGTAACTGTTACTATTTTCATGTTTTTCTAATTCAGTAGACATTTGTGCATGACCATTTACTAAATAAACCACCCTTTCCACGTGGAGTGGAGATACCTATTTTGTCATATTTTAAAATCTCATACTTACTGGGAACTGTTTTTGATCTTCTATTTTTTTCACTAATTAATTTTTTTATTCTTGTGTTAATATTATATTGATTTGTGTGGAGTGGCTTTTTGGTGTATTTGGTGTCTGGCAAAGCAAGCCCCCATCTTATTCTTTATATATGTGTCTATAAATTTTATTGTTCTTGAGTATTTTTTCATGTATACAGAATGAAGACAATTCTATTTTTTTAACAAGGGGAGAAAAAGATATTTTCATTTTTAATAGTATCATTACATTTTATATATTTATATGTATAATTTTGACATTTTTATGATATTACATCTCCCTAATGAAGAACCTAAATCTGTTTTATGTTATTCACTTATATTTTATAGATTTATTCATACAGAGCCTATGGCTTTCTTGCTAAATTTTACCTAAATTTTTTTTTGCTATTGTAATTTGTTTTACATTTCCAATTTTGAGTTCTAATTGCTAGTATATAAAGAATATATTCCTAGTACAAAAAAGAATGTATTTCCCCTTCAAATTCATTTTATGTCCTCAAACCTTATCAAATACTGTGCCCTTATTAGTAACAGAATTTTTTTTTTTTGTACCAGAGATTGAACTCAGGACCTTGTGCTTATGAGGCAGGCACGGTGCCACTGAGCTAAATCCCTGGCCCCAGAATTTTCAAGAAATAGCATGTGTGGACATTCTAGATATGCAATCGAATTATCAGTCAAAAAAAGGAATTTTTCCTCTTTTCCATTTGTAGGCTCATCACTAATTTTTCTTGTCATATTGCATTGACTAGAACCATTAGGCAATATAGACTAATAGATTAGTGATGGTAGGCATCTCTATCCAGTTTTTTATTTTAATGGAAAATTTTTCCTATTTTAATATTAGTTAATTTCTGTTAAAAGTATATTGAAACATTTATTTTTATTCCTTTATTTTGAAGTTCTTATTAGTAGTAGCTGTGTAAGTTTATTGAGTGTCTTTTCAGCCTATGTTAATGTGATCATAATTTTTCTCCTTTATTTTTGATGTAATGAGTTATAAGAATCAATTTTTTATATCACAATTGAATTTCAGAGATGAAGAAGTGTCCCCTTAGTAGAAAGGAGACACATATATCAGGCAACTGGGGGAACATTATTAATTAAGAAAAAAGAAGGAAGCCAGGGTGAAAGGTAGACATAAAAGAGCCCTTTAGGGTCTGAAGGGCAGGTAATCTATTAAACAAAGTGAGAAAATGAAGACAGGCTGTGAAGGCTGGAAATTTGTTGGACTCAGGCTGGCCCTTTGCACATGCCAGGGTAGGAGTCTCAAAAGTTTTCTTTTGATGGAGGCAGGACAGGATGAAACATTTTCAGGAAGTAGATTAAAGATTATTGTAGCAGCATGAAATGTTTCAATGATAGATTTGAAAAAAAAAATCCAAGTGTCTATTTAGAAAAACACAAGCTCCATGGAGAGGGAAAGTGGACAATTCCATTAGGATTTAAAAAATGCACCTGCTATCTAGTGTGCAGGAGACTGGAGAAGATGGTGGTTGAAGCCAAGGATATAATGAATTATAGGTGTGAATGGCTTATTTTGGGTGAACCTTCTAAACTGTGAGGTCTTTGTCAGCAGGCACTATTGGTTAGCGATTCCTGTGCTCAAAATGTAGAGCATCCTAAACAGAAGATACTCAGTGCATGCTTCATGGAGGGAAGTGGGCTCTACTCGGTCTGTGAGGGCACCAAACTAGAGAGAGATGACTACTGGTCGCAGCGTAATAGAATTTGAAACTTGTTTGTTCATTCTTTCTTCCACTGACATTAATTTATATCCAAATATGTACCATGTTCCAAGAATTGTAGTAGGCATTGGGAATACAATGATAAGCAGGACGGACAAGGTCTCTGTCTCCAGAGTTCTCCTTTTGGTTGGAATGAAGTAACTGATTACTAAATATACCAATTAGACAACCAGTGGCTGTAATAATATCTCTAAAGTACACCTCAAACTTCCATGTGCCCACCAGGGAGCTGAGATACCCTGTTAAGATGCAATTTTTGATTCAGTATATCTGTGCTTCACCCAGAACATGACAGAGGGAACCCTGTACAGCTGGTAGGCGGAAATAGTGTCCATCAAAAGTGAGCAATGGATCTAAAAGAGGAATGGGAGGCTTCTTCAGGTGAAAGCCCTCATGGATGGAGAAGCCACTGGGGCCTGAGTCTTGGTAAAGTGGGGAAGTGACACGCGAGAGGAGGCTGGCAGGATGCGCCAGGCCTCACAAAGCTCCAGAGGCCCCTCAGAGTTTCTGTTTATAAAGCCAGTGTTGGTAAAGAGGCCTCACTGCGGGCCTCACTGTGGACCACCTGTGTCGTCCTCACTTCATGTGTACCCTGCAGCTGACTGCCTTCTGGTAGATGCAGCTGAATTCACTGGCTATGGCAATGCTTGCCGTCTGGGTAGAGTGGTAGCTCCTGTAGGAATCACACTTGAGCCCTTGCTTACCTGGTGATTCTCCTTAGGGGACAAGGGTCGGGTAGGGGGTTTTGTATCCATAGTCACCAGTAAGCAGGAGACACAGGTCTGCTTGCATGTCTGTGCAGTTTGAAGGACTGCAGTCAGGGCAGGGAGGATCAGCTGCTATGACGTCTCCCTCTGCCCATCCCCACCACCAGATGTGGGCCGGCTCCTGTTTCTTCACTGTGTGAATACAACAGCTCTGCACACTGTCTTTATTCCATTTCCCTTTGAGCAGCACAGTGAGGAAAACACTTGTATTAGCCACCTTTTTAGTACTAAGACAAAATACGTTACGTACGCAACTTAAAGGAGAAATGATATATTTTCGTTCATGGTCAGCTGGTTCCCAGGCAGAAACATGACAGAAACATGGCAGAAGGGAGTGGTGGAGAAAACCTGCTCACCTCATGGCACCTGGAAGCAGATAGCAGGGCAAGAGCCAGCAAGAAAGGGGACAGGGTCTAGATACAGTCCCTAAGGTCATGTCCCCATGACCCTCCTAGACACACTCAGCTGTCCTTCAAGCCAGTCGGGTTGACAGTCAAGATTAACATCACAATGTGCACCCAACGCTGAGGTTAAACTGAGTGAACATGCCAGTCAGCATCTGTTACAGTTGGACATGGACCATGGGTAATGTGTAAGTCTTCCAGAAGGAGCTAGCCTCGCTAGGCTGCACAGGAAGCACATGCAAAGGAAAAGATGGAAAAGAAAGTCAAAATAAATGGAACAGCTTCACTCAATCAAAAACTATTCATTAAATAGTTACCGAGCCACCACCACGTGTTAGGCAACGTGACAAGGCGTCAACAGACATACAGACCAAAGTCCCTGTTCTCACTGAGCTTTCCTTCCAGCTGGGAGAAAGAAATCAGAAAACAAATAAAGCAGCAGAATGTAAGTTACGTGAGGTGGCGTTTAAGGCAGGCAAGATCGGAGAGGGAGAGTTGGAGGAGGTTCGCCTACCCTTTGCAGTTTGCAGACTGAGAAAGGCTCCATGGGATCTAGACCTTTGAGCCCGAGGGTGGGAGTCAGGAAGGAGGGCGAGCAAAGACCTGAAGTGAGAGAGGCGGGCTGTGGGATCCAGATCTCGGAGGAGCAATGTGCCGTGCTGTGGTGTGCTGAGCGAGGGAGGAGGGACTGAGGTCAGCATGATGGGGCTGGCCTGGGAGCAGGGGAAATCTGGGCACAGCGCCACAGGATGAGTTTCGGCAGCAATCTGTGGCTGCCACATGAGGCCGAACACACTATGGGAACAGGGTTGAGGACAGACATTATGGCAGACACCTAGCTTCCACTTTCCTGTACTCTCAAATATGCTTGAGCTCCACCTGCCAGGCTTCTCTGGAACAGCTCTGCAAAACAGATTATGCATAAAAACAGGGGACCTGAGCGTTGGGTAGGCACCACCCTCACCCTCCTCCCTCCTGGCCACGTGTGCTGGCTCAGCCCAGCCAGTGCACACCTGGGGCCTGTCGATAATGCTCTTGATTATCTTTGTTCTCCCAGCCTCCTCTGAGTTGGTGGAGTTTCTATTTGCATACTTTCCCTGAGCTCTTTATGATTACCTCCTGTCTTTACAGTTTGCCCCATTATTTAAAGGAGGCTGAAGCAGCTGCAGGAGTGACAGCTGGGTGCACATAGTAGAGGTACTGCAGGAAGGGGCAGGTGACTGGAGTCGGCCTACGAGTGGTATGGACAGTGGGCCGGGGCTCCCAGCACATGCACCTCAGCCTCTGCTGGCCGGGACAAGCCCGGCACCCTGCCTTCAAGGATGTGCAGGCGTGGGAACTGTAGCGGGAGTGTTAAACTTCATGACCTCTGATTAGGGACTCATTTGTAAATGTGTCGATTTTATTTCCCTTTTGCCTTAAGAAAGACCCAGTGAAATAAACACCTGAGCTTCCTTCTCTCACTTCTAAATTTAGTTTGTTGAAGCTGTTGTTTTAAGCCCTCACACATTCATCAAGTCACTAGGATGATGTTTCTGTGCGCGGTGCCAGCCGTCCCAGGGCTGGATTAGCTCCATGTGCCTGATGGAGGGGCTAAGATGCAGGGAGGCAGGGGAGTCACCAACTCCAAGATTTACAAAGCAAGTAAGTAGAGGAGGTGGGGTTCAAGCCAAGGTCTAACTCTAGACTGTTCCTGAGCCCTGAGGTTCTCTGAACCCCTCCCTTTGGAGAGGTGGGTGGGGAGGGTGTGTACAGGAGAGGCCTGAAGCTCAGCCCTGAATCTGGCACCCTGGTCTGCACAAGGACAGACAAGGCTGAAGGAGAGAGGGGTCCATACACTTGTCTGCTACCTTCCTCTCTGCTTGGAGTGATGTGGGTAGCGGCTTTATGAAGTTTCCACATGCAGCAGTGGTGATATGCTGAGGGACAGATCAGGGTCTGGAGACTCTCGGTGGGTTAGGACGGTGAGTTGAATCTGTGGTAACACAGTGGTATTAATAACAATCACTGTGCCATCTGGCCCTGAGGTGCAGATTCTAGCCAACAAAATGTATGTGCAAGAGAATCCCCGCTTAGCTGGACGGGCACCCAACGCGTGTTTACTGAGCACCTCTTCTTTCCTAGGTGTTAAGGTGGCCGGCAGTGGGTAAGCCAGGCTCGACCTTTGTCTTGTGGGGCTGATATTCATGTAAGATGCAAAAATAAGGAAATAAAAACAGGTAGCACAAGTAAAGCACCAGAGCTGAAGCATGGTGGGATGGGTCAGAGACAGGTGTATCAAGTGTGGTGACGAACAGAAAAGCCTCATTTAGTTTGGGAAGAAGTCCTCGGGAGAGGTTAAGTCCACGAAGCTTGTGCATGTTTGTGACCTTGAAAGACAGATCTTCAAATAGGTACTTGGAGCTCACAGCAATTTGCCGGATGGTTGAAAAATGGTTATTTTTTTCTTTCATTTAGCATATATTTTTAGGCATTTAGTCTGTGACAAATGCTGTTCTAGAGACTGGAGATAGATTGTTCTTTTAGAGTTTATAGTCTAACGTGAAATATAGACAATGAACAGATATCCAAGTGAATTTATAATGTGATATTGGGAGATAAGGGGTATGAAGAAACATTAATTAGAATAAAGGAATAGAAGATGACATGGACTCCTTTTAAAGGACATGGTCAGGGATAGTCTTTTCAGAGATATATTTGAGAAACCTGAATAGGAGGTAGACAATCATGAACTCTGTGGGGAATGGTCTCTTGGCAGCAAGAGCAAAGGCCCTGGGGCAGGAATGAATGCTGAGTGTTCTATATTCTAGGTCCAAAACAAAGAGACCCATTGTCACTGCAGCAAAATGAGTACAACAAGGGGGGTGGCAGATGAGTCTAGGGGGCAGGCAGGTACATCCTATAAGGCAAGCAGGTATGGGAAGAAGTTTGGATTTTATCATAAGCAAGAGAGAAGCCATTAGAAAATTTAAGCAGTGCAGTGTCATGGTCTCAGTGGCAATGAAAAAGCCTCACTGTGTTGCTGCTGTGCTGTAGGGGTGAGGAGACCAGGCTGTAGCTTCACAGCAGCAATCCCAAATTGCCACCCACTCCGCGCACGGCTCAGGAAAGTCCTCGCTGGTTGCAGGAGCTGTTGGCTGGCCCCCTGCACACTCTGGGCGAGGCGTCACGCTTCAGGCACCGCCTCCTTGGCCTAGAAAAGTTACAGGCTCTTGGCGATGATGACCTGGAGGGCTCAGCCCAGAGAGTGCCGGTCCCACCAGCATTGCTCACCCCAGAGCTTCCCCCTCTCTCAAGCTGGAATGAGATACCTGCAGACAGAGCCCTTGAGGATTCCCGAGTGAGCCCAGGAGTCCCCACAGGGGACACAGGCCCCTGCTCAGCCGCCGTTTACTGTGTGTCACGAACTGAGATCTCTCTTTTCTCTCCTGGGAAACAGTTCTCCCCGAGCCTGCTTCTGTCCAAGGCGAAGGGCAAGAGCCTCCCTTCCATGATGCTGTTCTCCACTTAGCTGGGAGCGGCCCCATTCCTCCCGCCCTGCGCCTCCTCTCCGCGACTTCGGCCTGCACCTCTTCCTGTCGCTCTGTCTCACAGCGTGCACGGCTAGGCAGTGGGTCAAAGGAGGAGGCCCAGAGCGTCCATCTTTCCCTCGTCACCGGACCTCCTCCAAGTCCCCCTCCTGCAGCCAGGAGCCCATCAGTCAGCCCCCTGCATGTTTATAAGAAGCGATGCCCGGGCACCCAGTGGATTGCGGGGTCTCTGAGTCCAGTTTTCACTTGCTTTTGTGTGAAACGCCCAGCTCAGTGCCTCTGCTGTCTTTGGTGTCATTCATTTGGACTTAAGCCGAGACCATTCAGGATTATTGAGTGTGTTTTTTATAGGTGTCTAACTAGACTACAAACAGCTAGAGGGTAGGTTCTGTATCTTATCCATCTTTGCATCCCCTGGAGAACTCGGCACGGTGACTGGTGACTTATTTATGGCGGGTTCTGTAAGGATATGCTGATTGACTGACTGCTGTGCCAGCCCTGGGAGCTGAAGGTCTAAGCAGGGACCAAGTATTTGTCTCTCTGCCTATTTCCGTGTAACACTAGATCAAGGCAAGACTTCAGTTATCCTTCACTTTCCTTCCCAAGCTCTCTTCTCTGTTCATGCTATTGAAAATATCTGGTGACAGCGAGCGAGGTGCTAGGAGAGACAGAATGCTTTCAGAGCCTTAGGAAAGCCGTGCACTAGGAAGGACATATTTCAATGAAGTTATTTTCCACCAAGGCTAATATTGTGCTTCAGTCTTCAGGCTCTAGTGAGCTCATCAGCACTGTTTGCCTTTAATTTTACCATTTGTACCCAGTCATATGTTACTTGCTGTGTTTCTGTCTAGCTCCATTTCATCAGAGGGCTTCTACTGTCTTTGAAAAATCCCTTCAAGATGGACGCGCATGGGTATCTATCGTGTTTAACCATCTCTTTCATCACTTTGCCCCAATCGTCTGTTAAAGGGAGAATTCATTAAAAAATGAATTCATGGAATCGGATGGGAGAGGCCAATTGTATATTGGACTCGGGTGTGGGGAAATTTCTCCCTAATTCCCACTCTGAGTTCTCCCGGCCTTTCCACAAAGCAGCGCTTGGCTTCATGTCTAGGAGCAGCCTATAGCTAGGCCCAAGGAGCCTGTGGAGCCTGTGACCTACAGGAGTGGGACTCTTGTATTCTCAGAGCCGATTTCACATAGCTCTGTGAGAGGGTCTGGGCTCTGGAACATGGACTAGAAACACACAGGAATGGATGGACACTCTGCCCACCGTTCCTACCCCAGTAAGAGACAGCCTCTTGGCTGAGGCTCCGCACCTGGCGCTGATAGCAGTGCCAATGGACCCATCCACTGTGGAGCCAGAAGAAGACTGCTGACCCAGGCCAGTCTCTCAGCAGACACATGGCAGAGTCTGGAGGTGTTTTTGCTGGTCATAACCATTGGAAGTGGAGGTGTTTCTGGCATCTAGTGGGGTGAGGCCAAGAATGATTCTGATCCTACAATGAATAAGCCTAGCTCCCCTCACCAAAAAGATCCATCAGTACAAAATGGCAAAGTGTCATTAGAAAAGCACACGCGCACACACATGCACACACACACACACACGCACGCACACAATTGTTTGAAACATACATATTTTTACAATGACATTACCTTACATTGGTCTAATGGTTATGGTCCTTAGAGCAGTTTTACATGCCTCACTAAGTTTGATCTTCACCATGACCTTATAAGAGAAACATTGTCCCCATCTTGATTTTACAGGCCAGGAATCTGAGCTGAGGGAACTGAATGAACTCCTCAGGACAACCGGGTCTTCAGCTTCTCAGGGAGGGCTCTTCGCAGTAGGAGACACATTGGGTGGGTGCACACACAGCCTCCTCGCTCCAGTCCTGACTGGTGGGCAACACGGGCCAATCACTGCATTCATGTCTGTGAAACCCAAGGGGCAGCCTCGGAATCCTTCTCACCATAGCACTGCAGCAGCCCCAGGTGAGAGATGGAACTGGTGAGCCACGCGAAGTCTCTCCCTGATGACGACGATCTTGTTCGGAGACACGAGAGGAGAGGGGTCCTCGAAGGGCTGCAGGCGTCCAGACAATCTGTTTGGGAAGCTATGACTCTCCCAGAATGGGCCTCGGCCTGCGTCTGTGCGGAAAGGCCTGTCTCCTTCACCCCTGGATGACTCTGTAATGTTATTAGTGCAGCTGGCTCTCGCCGTGTGCCTCTAAGTGATATACGAAGAAACTGCACATAGGTGTCTTCTTCATATTTCAACACCTTCTTGAGCTCCGGAGGATCTCCCTCCCAAGCTAGCAACGTGAGATGATTCTGAGAGCACGTGGAACCGTGATTCATGAAACAGGCAGGCCGGGAGTCGGCACGAGCTCAGCTGGCAGAGTGGAGAAGTTAGGGCTGGCAGCCCTGTGCAAGCCCTGGGCACAGTGATCAGTGGCGTGCTCACTTAAATGCCTAATGCCTGTGAGAGACTGAGTGGGGCGGCATGGAAGCAGAGGGAGGAAAAGCAAGCCCGATTAATACCCACTTTGCCATATTCCTGGGAAGTGGGTGATGGAGAAGACGCAGAGGCTTAGGGGTCATTTGGCCACATCACTAGGAGACACACGTGCAGAACAGCACTGAGAACTGGCTCTTTGAGGTGTGAACCACCTTCTTCAAAATATTTCCAGAGTCTCTGTAGAATAAACAGGGCTCCAGGGTCCAGCTGGACTTTATAGCCAACAGGTATTCCTGGGCTCCACCTCCAGTATCAAACACGGAGAAACATGGTTTGGCCTGAGTGTCCTCCTTTATGTCCTTGGGCTGGCTGGTGAGTGTGTCCAAAGGCACTCTGCTGTGAGGCTTGGCTGTCCCGCTGATCTGTGCGTCCTCCTACTGGGAGACGGGAGGGATCAAGGCGCCCTCTCCTGGTGGGCGGGCTGCAGTGTCCAGGCGTGTCCTAGCAACAGGACAATCCATAGCTTCCTCTCCTTTTACCAGAAATCTGGAAGCAGCCCCCCATGAGTAGCACCAGTGGTTGTCTTGGAGTCCTGGTGTCTGCCTGGGCTGCACTTTGGGATCGCCTAGGGAGCCAAATTCTGCAGAAGTTTCTTCCTGTGTCTGCTGGACAAGACTTCCAAGGGCAGGGGCTTCCGTCTGTTGGGTTTACAGCTCTATCCACAGAGTCTCTATCAGTGCCTAATTCTCCATGCATTAAATGCCACCTACCATTGCCAGACTTTGGCAGACCTTTCAGAGACATCACCAGCATCAGGGTCGTGCAGTCTCTCTACTGTGTCATTGTTCTTATTTTTATGGTATAAAAATAAGCTGAGAGGTAATTACTTTGAAGAAGGTCACACGATTAGTAAGTTGCAGAACTGAAATTTGTATGAAGTCAAGCTTACATCTAAGCCTATTCTCTTTTATTCTTGTGTTTCTGTTCTTCAAAGAAATCGGTGAGGGAGTGTGAGTGAGGTTGTGGCTTCCTCCATTATGAAAAAGCAATCATCTTATCAAACCAAGTGGTAAAGAAAATGCAAAAGCCCTCCTGGTTCAGTATTCTGGAAAACAGCACTTTCTGAGCTGTGTTGTTGGAACAGGTAATACCTGGATTGTTAAAAGGTGTTCCATGAATAAACACTAAAAACATAGGGGTCTAGCAGTAAATGCATTTGAGAACATCTTTTGACAACTTCTCTTAGGGGAATAGAAATTTCACATTAACATAACAAACGCTCTGAGCAATCCTGCATTGAACTCAGTTTAATGCAGATTTGCCAAATCAAGTATCTTCAGAACCTCTCCTTCCCCCTCATAGACAGCCTATTAATAGCTCACAAGACACTGGTGTTCCATTTCCAATTTTGTGATCTGGAGACAGCCTGGCATGTACTAAACTATGGTAAAAATAGAAAGCTCAGTAAAATGCAAACATACTCATGTTAGCAAGCAGATGCCCCAATGACAAATCTGACCTTGATTGATAAGTTGGAATCCTTTCAACAGGGCTAAAAGCGGAGCTTAGAAACACTTATAAATTGAACTAATATAAAACTTTCACTGAAGACATGAAGAGCATTGTGAATCCTAATTAATTTCAAGTTAAGTAATGTAAGTTGTTCATTTTATAAAAATAGTCACAAATGATCAGTGATTTATTGAGCACCGCTGGGTGCCAGGTTTTGCCGAACACAGGAAATGCACGTTTCAGAGATTGAGATAGGCTTGATGTTGATGGTCTCGGGGTTGGCAGATTTGAGTCTTTTCTACTAGGAGCTTTGCAGGGGCAGTGAAGAAATAGTTACTTTCTTATCTCCACTTGTGCCCAGTTCCCATCTCTACCTTGTCTTCAGCCTGAGCTCAAGAAATCTTCACTGAGCACCTTCTGGGTACCAGGCACTGAAGATCTAGCGATGAGTGGTGGAGATACAAATCCTCTCCTTAGAGAAGCTTTCTCCTAGTGGAGCTTCTAGTCTGATCACTCTACAATTAGTCTGAGTTGCTATATCCCAGAGATCACACCTGGCACATCCTTACGTGGAAAACCAGGACCCTTTCACTTGTTCTGGGTCCTAGCTCTTGTCCACTGGTCAGACCTTCCAGGAGTTACATTATGTCCTTGTTCCTGCCACTTCTCATATATCCGGTATACCACTTGTTCTCCACTTCCTGGACTTTCAGATTTGGCACTGCCTCTCCTCCTGGCTGACTCACTTACCCAGTCCTGAAACCGAGTAGCGATGTCCCAAGTGCTGGGCTCACAGTGTTGTGTGGGACTGTAGAGAAGAGCAGAACAGAGTCTTGGCTCTGAAGGGGTGGCAAGTAGAGTGAGGGTGAGATACATGCACAAAAGGATGAATTTGGCAAGGGAAGGGAGCACAGAGCAAGCAGAGATAGGCTGTGCTTTCCAGAGGAGGTCTCACCCTGCCTGAGTCTTGAGGGCTGTGGAGAGACAGATGGGAAATTGGGAGAGATGAGGAAGATGTTGCAGTTTAAAGGAGAGACAAGAGCAGATGCTGAAAGATAAAACAAGAAGGAAGGAAGAAGGGAGGGGTGAGTTCACAGCTTCCCTCCTCCCATTCAGGTCAGTGACCTATGTCTGCTGCTGCTTCTTCTGCCCAACTCTGAGCTCCGTCCCGGCTGGTGAGTTACGGAGATGTGGTTCCTTCTTGTCAAAGGGAACAGGGAACAAACCTAAACTTTGTGATGCGTGCTTTGAAACAAAAACATTGGTTAATGGGAGTGAGACAGGCAACTGGGGTATATGTGGGGCTTCCAGAAAGGCCTGTCTGCTGAGGCAGCTTTACAGCAAGACCTGAAGATTGAGAGGGATGTCAGGGAGACATTAGCAAGAAATTGTTAACAAGAGTTGCTTTCTTTTTTTAATTGAGCATCTACTGCATGGCAGATTTAGTCAGTTACTTTGTATACATTATCTCATGCTTTTCACATTTTTAAAATCGCACAACCCTATCTATAGAAATGACTTAAAGCACACACCACCGATATAATTACATTTGCTTAGTTACTCACACAATGTCAAATGGTGTTTTTTGAGTATCTTAAAAAGCATACACACATTCTGTAAATTTCCAAAGGCACAGAATTAAGTTGGAATAAGTAGTATTTAATGTCCTGCTAATTGAGATAGCCTTGCACTATCATTAGCCACCATCTCCAGACACAAGCTACATGTAGAGATAAATTTGTCATTAATGATAGTGGGTGTAAATTCATATTCAAAACAATCTTATGCTAATTTCCTTGGGTGGCTGGCAGACAGTGTTTTGTCAGCTCGGATTTTATCATCCTTGTCTTTGCCTTGTAAGGTAGCTCATGAAGGAACCTGCTTAGAAGTGGAAGAAAGGTGAGCTCTGCTATTATCTGGCTGCTCACTTATATTTACCTTTTTTTTTACTAGATAGATTCTTGGCAGGAATGCTTTTTACATCACAAAACAGGGTATTATAATCCCTGTAATCATTTACTTGGGCACACACATCGCCGCAGGAATTTACCAAAAGCAAATGAATGAATGAAGGGTTGTTGTCAGTTACTCTACACTGCAGCATAAAGGAGAGCTGATGTACAGATGGAGTATAGGTGTCAAGTGTCTACACATACATGGAACAGCACTAAAACTTGATTTCCTTTTATATTTTGAGGTGAATTAAATCAATCAGAAATAGAAATTCTAATCCTTCCTTTCTGTAACCCCAAGGGATCATGCTTAGCCCCACCTTGGAGTGTGCATGCTCCATTCTGAGTGCTACTGCGTGTGTGTGTGTGTGTGTGTGTGTGTCCTTGAGTCCTCACAGTAACCCTGTGAAGCAGTTACTATTCCTCCAATTTGCAAACGTGGAGGCTGGGCTCAGGTGGATTGAATGATTTACCCTAGGGACATAGCTATAAAGAGGAAGAGCAGGGCTAGAACTCAGGGTTGCCTCAAAGAAAGTCCCTTCATCCTTATTTATAATGCTACCTGCCACCCCTAGTGTTGGCTGGGGACTAGGCAGGGAGGGGTACCATGATCCCCACATGAGGAAGGTCAGAGTGTCAGCCAAGCAAAGTCACTTTTCTGTGCTCACACCAGTCTGTCTAACTGTAGGATCCAATTGTGCATGAATCCCAAGTTCACCCTATGCAGCCCAGGCAAATGGTTTAGTCTCCCAGGTCTCAGCTTCCCCATCATTAAAGTGAGATAGTAAAAATAACTACCTCATAGAGCTTTGAAAATATTTAAATGGGACAGTGGATAGAAATAGGAGTCTTCTCTATTTTATCTACTGTAATTATCAAATGGTGTCTGGAGGTGGTGGCATTGAATAGGCTTGCATGCAGAAGCAACAGATGTGCTCTCAAATATCAACACACACTGCTGCTCTAACAAGGAATGAGTGAACGTGCTCCCCACTGACTCCCCACATCCTCAAGCACACTCTGCCTCATCTCTGGTCTTATGCTTCACCCTTGCTGAAGCTGCCCAAGAGCCCCACTTCTCACGGGCAGGGGCATGGAGTTTGCTTACCTCGTCTGGATCTTGTCTCGCTGTATCTGCAGAGGATGCAGTCCTGTAGCCTCCTTCTGCCGCCACGAGTGAAACTTGGGCTTATCCTTCTAACCACCGAGTCAGGAAACCTGGAGAGAAAAAGGCCAGCATGGACAGTGCTCCAAATCTATGTGAAAGGGACACAAATAACATCTTGCATTCTGAGAGCATAGACAGGCCAAGAATTTCTGTAAAGGTTTCCAACTCACAACATATTTTAATACCATATTCAAGCTTTGCAGCAGAACAGCTCTCTCTAGACACTGGAGCATGGCTTTAAAAAAAAATGGATCTACTCCTAGGATCCAAGCAAGCTACAAATTGAGAGAGAGAGAGAGAGAGAGAGAGAGAATTTTCACATGGCTCATGTGAAAGAAGGGTCATCTTTTGTGAAAACCCAGGGTAACAGCAATGCCCAACACAGACCCTGAGAAAGCTATGATTTATTGAATATTTACATGTCTTGCCCTATGCCAACTGTTTCTATTATCTCATTGAAAGCTTACAACAGCCTTATGATGTTGTTACTACTACCACTTTAGAATCCCCAAATCACGTGATACAATCAAAGCATGACTGTTGGTGGAGAGTTCATTTGAAAGGTACTGTTTATAGAGATGTGCAGGATAGAAAGGAATCTCAAGAGGAAGGACAGCACTCACTCAAAGATTGCTAGCAGCAGGGTTCTTACTACCCTTAGGCCAGGGATGAAGAGAGGTAACAGTTGCCAGATCCTAGGAGAACAGTCTGCCTTGAGTGAGGTGGGGGGGTCTTTTCTGGAGAGACTCGGCCAGCCTAAGGAAACCCCGTGGAGTGGAGCAAAAGAAGCAAAGAGGCTGACTTCCCACTCCTTATTCTTGATAGGGCTCTCACTGGGCTGAGCCAACCAGAGCCAGACAGCAAGAAAACTATCTACTACTGACAGCTGGGGTTGTGCAATTCTTTGTTGTAGAGAACCACCTTATGCATGTTAAGATACTTAACAGCATCCCTAGATATACCCACCAGATGCCAGTAGCAACTCCATCAGTGGAGTGCACAAAAATGTCCCTGGATATTTCCAAATGTCCCTTGGGAGGGGCAACCTTGTCCTGACTGAGGATCACTGCTGCAGCCTATATATAGGGGCCAACATGTAGAGAGTGGATTTGGAAACACAATCCAAGACAGAACTTACATTAGTCTCACTTTATTGCCAAGGAAACTGAGGCTCAAGCAAATTAATTAACTTCCTCAAACACACAGATTGTGAAGACAGAAGCCAGTTTGCAAACGTGGGTCTGTTTGATCTCAACACCAGAACTTAAAATCACAAGCTGTAGTCCATATTCACAGATTGGAAATAGCGCAGAGAAGAATGGAGATTTATAAATGGAGTCCTTTGAAATGATGGGAGATCTGGCACATTGGAGCACATGCATTCAGGATCTGAAGTGCATGGTGGCCCATGTCACAGACTTCTCAGCCAGACACATCAGGGCTTTGAGCATCGTGAAAGTAATGTGTCAAAACAATTATTGCCCACAAGAAAGGAGAAGGAAAGGGCTGGGAATGTAGCTCGATGTTAGAGTGCTTGTCTAGCATACATGAGGCCCTTGGATCAATCCCCACAACTATAAGAAGAGAAAAAGAAGCAGGAAGGAGGAAGCTTGAGTGAATCTAGTCTCTCTCCACTGTGGGTCTGGAGTTCCATCTCTCTGTGCAAAACTATAGTTCCTGACTAACATACCACCTTCTATTGTCTTCTTTTGCTGTTACAACCATTTTTAGATATATGGTTGAGTAGTATTACATATATTTCAAGAGCCTTTCAACAGATGACTGGATGAACAAAATGTGATATATAAGTATAATGAAATATTATTAAGCATTAAACAGGTCTGAAATTGACATGTGTTACAATAGGAAGGAACCCTACAGATATACTCAGTCATTATGAAAGGACAAACACGGTACAATTCCCACTTGTGTCATTTTTACGACTTCTCCTACCGGTCTGTGTGGCGTTGCCATAAGGTTTCCCAGAGTCTCAGTTGTTTGACACTTGGGGCCTATGTGCATCAGTCACCTCCACACCTTCCCACGGGGTCTCCTCTTCTTGTGGAGAACATTCCATTATTTTTTCCAGTTACATTCAGAGGAAATAGCTTCCAGCTTTTCTCTCAAGCATCTCAGTTAACTTTCAAATGCTTCCTATTCATTGAAGTCTTTTTCATCAACATGATGCCCAGAACTAAGCAAAATAGTGAATATGCTAAGACAAGCACTTCCTCAAGTCACATATGCCCTCTCTTCTCAGTAGGTGCATTTAAACTGTGTTTGTTTCTGCTCACAGCTATAGCACGCACTTGATGAGAAGAGGCACACTGCCTCCATAAGAAAGGCCATCTTCAGCAGCATGATGTTCAAGACCCCAGACAATCTGGCCCACCCTGCGTTTTCTCAGTCATGTGTCATTTACTCTCCATTTGACTAGAAAATGCTTGTTGAAGGCATAAGTCTTTTGAATGTAGAGCTGAGCAGGCTCTGGAAATACTACAGAGAGCAAAAAACTGGACTCAGCTCAGTAGGGCAGAGATCGTTCATGCTGGTGTCTTCTTCCCTGGCACCCAGCTAGATGACATTTTCTAGCCTCATTTGCATGTAGCTGGAACCCTGTTTGGGTTTGTGTAATAGAGCATGGGAGGCATGATGAACACTACACCAGGACTATTTCATTAATGCAGGGGATCCGGAGAATACCACCCAACACCAGGGGATGGAGTCACTAAATAGGAAAAGAAGCCTAGGTCCCTGAGCACTGCATGAAGGCTGCTCTCAAACATCCAACTACATTTTAGCTGAACAAAAGAAAAAAAAAACCTAGTGGAGTATGCCACCTTTGCCTTTAAATGTGTTTCTTTCCTTAACTTATACATCCCTGTCCTTTGAAGCTTTTAGTCTGCTGGAAGGCTGAGACAATGGTCAAACAGCCCCACAAATAAAAGTAAAATTGCAGGGCTGGGGATTTAGCTCAGTGGTGTTGCCGCCTGCCTTGCAGGGGCAAGGTTCTGAGTTCGATCCCCATACCAAAAAAAAAAAAAAAAAAAGGAA
>NW_022900944.1:44512360-44517937 GCF_012274545.1 Fukomys damarensis
AAAAAAAAAAAAAAAAAGGTAGAATTACAGCTGAGATAGGTACTACAGAGAGAGCTCCGCGGTACTAGGAAAGTATAGCATTGTGGAATGTGCCTTGGAAGGGTTGGGAAGAGGAAGCCGGGCTGGAGTTCAAAGATCAAATAATAATTGATTTCTCTCCAGTATCCCCAATTCCACCTCCATTCGGAAAGGCCGTCTTTAGCAGCAGGATGTTCAAGACCCCATGCAATCTGACCCACCCTGTGTCTTTTCAGCCGTGTGTCATTTATCATCGCTCTAGCTCATAGCCTGCTTTTTTCTCTTCCGCCTTAGTACACTCTCTTCTCTTTGCGTTCCTTGTCCTCCCATTTTTATCCTCTTTTCTGCTATCAAGATGAGATAAAATCATAGTAATCAAGGAACCCCACACTGGCTGACAAGTGGGCTATCGCAAGCGAATTTGTTATATTGAGAAAGAAGTGTGAACTCATGATTTTAAAATAATGTAGCACTATCATTGCCACAGATGGCACACTGGTAGCAGCAACTGATACATTTTTTCCCAGCACCAACCTCAGGACCTAGACTTCAGCTGCTAACATATACTAACATAATGCCGTGATGCTGACTCCATGCATTTAGGAATGTAAAAGAGAGGTTAGGTAAAATGCCCTCTTGTTTCCAGGAAGCAAGGTTGCTTCGGTAATTCACTGCATGTACAAAACACCAACTTAAGGAACTCCTACCAGTCAGCTGGCAGCAATTTGAGCATCAATAATAGGAAAATAGTACTAATAATTATAGTTAATTGGGAAGAGTTATGTCTGTGAAAAGCTATGAGTTAATAATAGTTCCACTCAATAGAGAAAAGTTAATATAAAATGCATAAGGTAGTTTTTATACTGAAAAGGTAAAAATGATAGGATATGCTTAATGCTTCACTTGATTTTGATAAATAAGGGAGAGTTGGTACATCATAATTTTCACAGTAAAAATAATACAGTAAATGCTTACCTAGGGTTACTATATACCAGGAACCATGCAAAGTGCTGTGCACCTAATAACTCATGCAATAGCCACAAAAACCAAATAGATTCTATTATGACCTTTATAAGGCCACATAGTTGATGAGTGGGTATTATGGTTTAGATCTGAAATGTTACCTAAAGTCTCATATGTTCAAAAGTGGGGCTTTTGGAAGGTAATTGGATCATGGTAGCACTATGAGTGTAAGTGGTTTTGTCCACAGATGAGTTCACAGCTAGATGTGATATTGGGAGGTAGGGCCTGGTCAGAGGACGGAAGTCCCTGGGGTTGTGACCTGGGCAGGTGTATTCTTGTCCCTGGCTCCTCCTTTGTCTCACTGTTGCTTGGCTGTCATGGCGAGTACCTGTCCTTTGCCGTGCCCTTTTATCATGCCATTTCTGCTGTGGAGTCAGCCAACCAAAGACTGAACCCTCTGAAACTAGAAGCCAAAATAAACCTCTTCTCCTTCAAGTTAGGGCTTTGGGTGGTTTGTCTCAGCAATGGGAAAGTGACTGAAACAGTGGAGGGAGCACAAATTTGAACCCAATCTATTTGGCTGTAGGATCTGTGCTCTTATCTCAACGCTCTGCCACTTTCCATATAATAAATGTTTTAAAAATATATTCTTATTTTTCCATTAAGTTTATTGGTGCATTTTAAGTATGAATTGTGATCACATTCATCATTAGGAATTTGTAACTGTACATGATACATCTTGGTTCTTGTTTTTTCCCTATTCCCCTTCCTTCTCTTCCACTCCTCTATCCTTCCCTGTTTATAAAGACTTTTTTCATTTTTTTCTTCATTTCTCATATTTTTTCCTTTCCCCACAGCCGTCACTACTTCTCTTTTCCTTTTGGACATTTTCTTCCTATTTTACATTGTCTGTCATGTTGATCCTCATTTATACTTCCAGAGAAACTGTTTGGTATTTACACATGTGTCCTATTTATTTCACTCAAGAATATGGCCTCAATGTTCATTCAATTAGCTATAAATACCTCTAGTTTATCATTCTTTATGGCTGAGTAGTGCTCCATTTTATGTAAAAAAACCGGCATCTTTATCCATTCACCAGTTGATGGGCATTTGGGCTGTTTTCAATATTTAGCTATTAAACAGCATGGTATTGGCAAAGAAATAGACCCAAGGATCAGTGGAACAGATTAAAAGATGCAGAAACAGCTTCAGACCCACCTTATCTTTGACAAAGGAGCAAAACACCCTCACTGGAGGAAAAATGGCCTCTTCAATAAAAGGTTCTGGAAAAACTGAGTTTCACTTTGTCAAAGATTAAAATTAGACTCATATCTTTCAACATGCACTAAACTAAAATAAAAATGTATCAAAGATCTAAATATTAAAACAGAAACACTAAACCTACCAGAGGATAGGTTAGGTAGAACTCTTCAAGACACTGGCATAGGAAAGGACTTTATAAACAAAACCTCTGTTGCACAGGAACTAGCACAAAGAATCAACAACTGGGACCTCATCTTATTAAAACTGGGATCTCATCTCCACAAAAGAGAAACCACCAACAGAGTGAAGAGAAAACCTACAATGTTGGAAAAATTTTTCCTCAGACGAAGGACTACTATGTAGAATATTTAAAGAACTTTAAAAAAAATCAGACCCCCCAAATTTAAAGACACAATCCAAAAATGGGCTTCAGAAATGAATAGACATTTCTCAGACAAAGAAAAAGAATCAGCAAATATACATGAAAAAATGTTCAATATCACGGGTCTTTCAGGAGATGCACATGAAAACAACACTGAGATTCTACCTCACTACAGAAAGAACAGCTGCTACCAAGAAATCAACCAACAACAAATGCTGGTGGGGTTGTGGGGAGAAAGGAACCCTTCTCTACTGGTGATAAAAGTGTAGACTGGTGCAACCACTGTAGAAATCAGTGTGGAGATTCCTCAAAGAACTAGGATTAGAGGTCCTATTTGACCCAGCTATTCCCCTGCTGGGTATCTTCTCAACAGAATTAAAAGCATCATTCCATAGCAATGTATGCACAGCCATGTTTAAAATATTTTCTTCAATCAAGTATTTTATAAGAAATAGAAATCTCCACTTGCTTCTATCAGAGTAATTAAGAAAGAATAAACTAGACAAACATAAATAAGTCAATTAATTCCCAAAATAATAGGTCAGATTATGTTCAAAGATCAGGCAGGACAAGTCAGCACGAATGGTCTCCTACAGCCAGCCCAGTAGAAGGAAAGTTCAATTCAGTGTTGTAAAATCATTAATTAGCAAAAAGTCCTCGAGAGTTGTACAAAGAACACAGATGCAATTGCTCATCTCCTAGGAGATGAAACCTCTAGAAAGTTGTACATATTATAATAAAATATGAGCAGAAATGCATTCATTTTTAATAATGCCAACAGACAAGTTCAATAAATTAAAATGACAGCGTAAAAAGCAAAGAGGTATAATACCCCCAATAAAATGTTCACTGTGTACAGTTTGGGGGGAGATCTGCAGTATGTCAAAAGGAAACCTATATGAAAGATAGACCTAAAAACCATATCCTAAGGATGTGTGGGTGGCCTTTTCTCAGCCTGACAAACAAGCTTGCAGTACTGTAGGGAATGTCAACCTCAGTTGGTCTGAGAAACCAATAGTTTGCTTTGGGAATGGCATACAATAACTGGAAACAGAAATACTGAGAAAATATTACAAGGAAAACCCAAGGAAGAAAGAAAGCCTGCATAGCAATGACTAGAAAAATAAAAGTACAAGGACAAATCTAAAGCGATGAATAAAATGCTGGAATAAGTCTTGGAATAGGTTTTAGTGAGTTTAAGTACCCCAGTAAGCCTACTTTGTCCTTGAAGATGTTTGAAATTTTCAAAAAATACAGATATTATTTAGGTAGCAGCTGTTGCTGGTGTCTCGCCCATATACCCACAGGCCCCTTTTCTGTGTACCACAGCTTACACCCAACAGCCTGAATGGCATCTTTGTCAGTGGGCTGCTGCTCATGGTCCTTTTAAACCTACCCACCTGTACATACAGGATGCCCTGGAAGAACAGTGGTGTTAACTACCCCACCTCCACCCTTGGACAGCCTCTACCGAATGACTAACAGGTGTGGGGTCCGACCCCACCTCCCTTGCTCCTTAGCCGGGATACTTTTGAGGCATGACTTTCCATCCTTTTCCAGAACTTCTTTGCAGGAATGTCAGTCACTTGCTGGTGGATGGCTCATGAACATCATATGGGGCTGACTCTCCTTCCCCACATGATTTTCCATTCCTCCAAAGATGTCCCTGTTGTCCCCAAATATATCGTACACACAAACCTTAATGGGGGAATGCTTCTGGAGAACGCCTGACTGAGACACACATTAGTAATTACAGTTTATTTAAGGCTACTTAGTCAAATTGTTGGCAACATTTACATTATCAAAGAGCATTATTTTAAAAAAATTACCTACAGACTAATGGATTACTTTATGGATGGAGCACTACACAAAGCACAAGTATTTGTGATCTTTTGTAAGCAGGTACAAAAATTGCTCAGACATTCAAGAATACACCCACAGCTGATTGTAAAACTACTAACCTACTTTTCTAGAAACAGCCCAAATGTTAGGGTTTTGTGGACTCCTCCAGGGTGAATGGACCGTTTCATTCCCTGTGCTGTCACAGGGTTTGATTTGTAACTCTTAGTATACACCACACTGTATTGTAACTTATCTGTTCGTGTAGGTGTACCTACAAGAGTATAGTCTGAGTTTCTATGAGGCAAAGACTAAGTCTCCTTTGCCTTTGCCTTTACACATCCTAGCCCTGGCAGATAGTTGATAGGAATAATTGCCAATAAAACAAATAAATGAGTGAGAAAGGGGCATCTGTCCTTTCCGATATCATGAATCCTTATGCACTGAGACCTTTTATTGTCAGAACAACTCCTGCACAATGCAGAGCCTGAGTGAACAGTTGAGGTTTAGTGTTCAAGGTTAAATTAGTGAGTGAGGGAATGAACGAATGAGTAACGAGTGACACATTGGTCAGCCTCAGATTGTTTCTGTGCAGTGATTGCCAAATCCAACTCAGTTCTGCTTAGTTTTATTGTTCATGATGTTCTGTTAATCAAAAAACAATACACTTTTAATAACATCGCAATAATTTGGGCTAATTTTTATTTTAGCTTTCTCACTCATCAGATCAAGTATTTCCCCTAGCTTTGTGTCACTCATAAATGTGATCAACCTATTGTTGTATCACTGTAACAGAGATTCTTGCCAGTTCGGTTTAGGCATGGTTGGGGGTACAGCCATACAACCCATTAGGCCAGTGGCTGGTAAACCATAGCTTGTGGGTCACATCAAGTCTGCAGCTTATTTTTATAAATAAAGTTTTATTGGAACACAGCCATGGTTATTTGTTATGTGAAGTCTATGGCTGCTTTCATACTAAAATATCTAAATGTCTATGATGGCACAATTGAATACAGTGGTTGTGACAGAGACTAGATGCTTGCAGAACTTAAAATATTTATTATCTGGTCCTTTACAGAAAAATTTTGCTGATGTTTAATCATATATAT
>NW_022900944.1:44518114-44571056 GCF_012274545.1 Fukomys damarensis
ATATATATATATATATATAATGTTTTGAAATATATGTTTATTGTGAAATACTAAATGAAGCTAATTAACATGAATTATCTCACATTTATCATTTATTTCTGGTGATGATACTTATCATTTACTCTTAGGAATTGCCAAGTGGGAAATATACTTGAAAATTGTACTACTTATACAATTGATGCCATGAAATTATGCCTCTTGTCTAACTGAAATTTTATGCTCTTTGACCAATGTCTACAAATCTACCCCCACTGACAGCCACTCCTAGCTCTTGATACCCAAGTGAATATATCAGTCAGTGTTTACTAGAGAAACAGATTTAATGCAAGATATACAAATACATAAGGCTTTACAAGATAGGCTTACAATGGCTGCCCGCACAGTCAGCTGTGGAAGCATGCAAAGAAAGGGGCTGTCTGTACACTGGAGATCCAAGGGATCCAGTCAAAGGCCTTGGGCTCAGTGTAGCGTCCTGTGTGAGTCCATTATCAGGAAGCCAAAGGGTCTGCACTGGAGGCTGAAGAGTCTGTGCTGGAAGCCGGTGGACTTCATCCAAGGGGAAGGTGAAGACTGGAGCTCTCTGAGGAAACAGAGCGAGCATTTCTTCTTTGTTTCCTTTTTATTCCATTTAAGCAGCAAGCCTATTGTTTGGTGCCAGCCAGGCCCAGGCTGAATCTTCTGCCTTCAGTAAATCCTTCAGCCACACTCAGAACTATGTACGTATACCACACTTTACCACATTTTATTCAGCCATTCTTCCCCCGATGAGCACTTCCGCTGGTTCCATATCTTGCTTTCTGTAAATAATGCTGGGATAAACATGGAAACGTAGATAATCTTTCACATCCTGACTTCGTTTTCTTCAAGCTTTATACCTAATGCTGCATTTCTGGATCATATGATAGTTCTATTTTTCAGGTTTTTAGGGAACTCCATATTATGTTACACAATGGCTGCATTAATTTATATTCCTATCGATAGTGTATAAAGGATCACTTTTTTCCCACTCTTTCCAACCTTTTTTATCTTTCATCTAACAGGTATGAAATGATTATCTGATTGTGGCTTTAATTAACATTTCCTTGATAATTGCTGATGTCGAGCATTTTTGCAGATCTCCGTTGGCTCTTTATATTAACATAGTACTAGGAATCCTTGCCAAAATATTAGGCAAAAGAAAAACATGAAAGCTATGTAAGTCAGAAATGAAGAATTTAAATTATTTTTGCTTGCCGATGGCATGATCATTGTATGATCACACACAATTAGTCACAAATATAATTGTAAGTATAAATATGAGAGGGGGGAAAGGGAGAGAGAAAGAGAGAAAGAGAGAGAGCCATGAAGACTATCAGGAAGCTTTTGGAACTAATGTATTCAGTAAAGTCAAAGATACAAAATCAATATAAAAATCAATAGATGTCACTACACTAACAGTGAACTACTCAAAAAGACATCAGGAAAACCATATCATTTACAATAGCTAAAAAACACATCATAAGAATAAAGTTAACCAAGGAGGTAAAATACCTATACACTAAAAACTTTGAAACATTATGCCGATAATTGAAGAATATAAAAATAAACCCATGTCCACAAATTAGAGAAATTAACACTGTTAAAATGCCCATACTACTGCAGACAATCTACAGATGCAGTGCAAGTTTCTATCAAAATCTCTATGGCATTTTTCACAGACATAGAAAAGGAAAATCCTAAACTTCTGTGGGGCCATGAGAAACCCTGATAGCTAAGGCTCCAGTGAGCACGAAGAATGGTGCTGGAAGCTGTAACTCCCCGATTTCAAAATATTGTACAGAATTGTACTGATGCAAATAGCACAGTACCACCATAAAAGGGACCCATAAACCAGTGGGACAGAAGAGAGCGGCCAGGTAAATCCTCGTATTTACGGTCAGCTGATTTTTCGACAAAGAGGCAAAACACACTGGAGCAAAACACGTCTCTTCAATAAATGGAAAAATAATAGAAAAACCACATAATACACACGCAGAGGAATGAAATTAGATTTTAGTCATACCACATACACCTTTTAACTCAAATGGATTAAAGACCTAAATATAAGACCCAAAACTGAAAATCTTCTAGAGGAACACCACGGAGAAAAGCCCCATGGCATTGGTCTCGGCAGTAATTTTTTGAATATTGTCCTAAAAGCATAGGCAACAAGAGAAAAACAGACAAATGAGATTACATCAAATTAAAAAGACTTCACTTAGCTAAGGAAACAACAAGGTGAAGAGACAACCTACAAAATTGGAGAAAATATTTGCAAATCATTCATCTTAATGACAAACAAAATCTATCAGAAACTCAATCTAAAAGTAGGAGAGCAAATACCCCAATTTAAAAATTGGGCTCATACTAAGCAAGAATTTATTAAATCCTCCTACACATCATGTACTTCTAGCACTGGGAATCCATCCTTGAACCAAACCAACAAATGCTCCCATCCTAGCGCATCTAAACAACTCGGGTAGTAAAACAAACTTATCCAGCATGTTAGAAGACGGCGAATGTTTTGGAAAAAGAAAGAGTAGAAGGGGGAAAGGGAGACTGAGAGTGCTGGAGCTGGGGGACGGAGGGAAGCGGATGTCAGGGCAGAGGCTGCTGAAGTGAGAAGTTGACGGTCCGCGTGACGGCTCGACGGAGACAAGCGAGTCAGCACCACGTGCTTCTGGCAGGGCAGCCTTCCAGAGCCTCTCAGTCTTAGCAAACCAGGACTGCAACTTCTGTGTCAGACGCCAGAGCCCGAACCGCCACCGAGGAATGTGAGTTTGTACTCAGTCCTCACGGAATGTGACGTGAACTGCGAACCCCAGGTCTCCTTTCCTTGGCAGCGCCCGCCTGAATTCCAGCTATGCACTTCCCTAAGGCTGTGTGATGTCTTCCTCCCAGATTGTGTGCTCTTCCCTTTTACCCGGCCTTCTAAGACCTGAGGCCTTTGCTGGTTCCACTACTTCCTTTATCACTGGAGCAGTCTGTGATTCCATCTCGCAGTCTTCTGATAGAGTCTTCTGGCCCTGGTAAGTCATGGAGCTATTTAGCCCGCCAAACTCTGAGCCTGTGTGTGTGTGTGTGTGTGTGTGTGTGTGTGTGTGTGTAAATCAGGTAGTGATGCTGTTAACTGCTTTGTGGTTATTTTCTGAGGGAACTAGCATCACTTTCTGTCATAATCACAGGACTCTGAAATACTATGCTAACAAAACAAAACAAACCTTAATTCCAAAGAATTAGGATTTATACCTTCAATGCTGGCTTGGTCTTTCTTTCTGATTAAGAACCTCAGAAACTTATCTACGATTATAGTTTATTCGCACAAGAGAAACTATTCAGTATTTACACATGTGTGACTTATATATGTAAAGGTACAAGATCCAAATAATGAATGTAACTGTACTGTATACCTAAAATATACCAATAAACTCAATGAGGGAAAAAAAAAGAATCTCAGAAAAATAGTTACTTTTTCATGGTCTGTTGTCATTGTATCATCACCAATTCATCTTCTCTTCTAAACCCAGGCTAAATCCTCGGTCATAGGTTACTTCATTGAGTCATTAGCTCTGGGGAGATGAAACAGGCCCCCGGTGTAGCAACTCTCCAGACCCACTATTTTTAGCCAAATCAGACATCCTGCAGATGTCTGGGTAGTACACATCTCCCTAAATTACGACATCTTGTCTGAGTGCCCTTTTTGAGATCAGCAAAACAGAGATTGAAAATAGTGCCCACCTCATAGGGCTGTTGTGAGGGTCAGATGCAAAAAGTGCACACAGGAGAGTTAGCGCAGTGCGTGGCCCGGGCATGTGTCAAGGACTTGCGCGCATCAGTACTGCGGGTGGGGGGTGCTTTGTGTCTTTGTGCTGGAGAGGGAGAGGGAGAGAGAGAGGGAGAGGGAGAGCGAGAGAGATTGTCCTCTAACCCAGCTCCACTGCTCACATGCTGTGATTTGGAGTATAACTCATAACTTTATGGTATGTAGCTGGGGTGGCAATGGTAATTTAAGTAGTATGTAAGATAAAAGGTATAAAAATGTGTACAATATAAAAATGCCGGAATTGTCAATTTCAGTATTAAATGAGATGAAAGGTATAAAGACTCATAAAATTATATGTATAAAAGGCTGAAATAATATGTTTAGGTTTGAATGTGATGAAATGCATTGAATAGAAATCCTATGATCATTTTATCAATTGGAGAATTATATGAAACGTGTAGAGATTGATAATAGGGTATCAGTAGAATGTTGAATCAAGTACTGTATGTAAAGGGCCGAGTGTGGTGTCCACACGCGAAGCCTGTGCACCAGCGTTCACACCGTTGTCGGTATCGTTGGCATCATTCACGCCCTCCTCACTGTTTAGGCGTATTACTCCCGAGGTTGTCCGATGCTGTGTACAGCTCCTTCCCTGGGTAGCACCAGTACGTATGTGATAGTAACAATCCAGATTGTACACCATTATCCCATAGGGTTACACTCACCGCTTTCTGATTGCCTTTCGTTCAACCATCTCATGCATTCTTGTTTGCAGGTGGCTCTGCACACAATTTGACAGCCTGGGTTTTAGGTTTCATTATGGTCAATATTTTCATACTAAAAGGCTAAATATGATCTTTTAGGCATTCAGGAGTTCTCACAGGCATGATTTTCTCTGAAGAGGTCACATAGAAGGAGGGGAAAGGTGAGCATTATCCTTCAAAAGGTTATATGGGAAAACACAGATCAGTCAGATCAGAGCAGACTATTTGACTCAGAACTAAGGGGGAGGAAAAACCATGTAGAAGTCACACCAAGACAGGGTCCTGGGGCCTGTACTTCCAGACGGAATTTTTTGCCACAGGAACCATCCTTTGCCACCTCTGAGCTCTGCGTGTGTACTGATTGTTCCTGTGCCCCAGGCCTTCTGTGCTCCCAGCTCCTGCTGCTCAGGGTCCTCAAAGGTTTGGGTGACTTCAGTAGGCCTCCTGGGACCTTGGCTTCCATGGGACTTCTTGGATCTTGGCTAATGGGGAGCCCTAGAGAGAGAAAAGAAGGCTGGCTGGGCCCCTTTACTTAAGGACCTGTTGGGGGAATCCTTGTCTGTATGATGCTCTCCTGGTGGGCCATGTGTTTTTGAAATGGAGTTGGACCTGTGCTCTGTGAAGACAGAGCTTACTTGTGTTTACTCTGCTCACCACTGTACCCTGTCGTACTGCCTGGCCCTGAAGAGACCCTCACTGAATGTATTTCAGTCAAACGGATGTACCCGAGATGCCTCGATGATGGAGTTTGAGACAAACCACCACCCAAACCTGCTTTGTATGATAAGCTATTTTTAAAAAGCTTCAGTCTCTCTGAGCAGTAGTTCTTAGGAATGAAGGCTCTTAAAATTCTCATCCACAAGCTGTGACTGCAATGCATTAGTGCCTTCCTCTGGATTATGTGTGGGGGTCCCAGATGTTTGGGTCTCTTATTTCTCGGTATTCGCTTTGCTATGAGATTCCAATTAACTGAACGGGGAAAAGCTGGGAGCCCCAGCTCACACGCGCTAAAGTCAGAGATTCCTCAGTCTCCTCTTTGTTTAGACCTGTGAGTCTGAATAACCGATTTGATGGGTTTTCCGTTTCAATATGTTGGATTTAGGAGTGAGAAGTTTTGATGCCATACATACAGAGGCCAGAGAGTCATTTGGGGAAGTCCTCGTCGTAGATGGCACAGCTTCCTACAGCATCATAAGGTCAGATGGGAATTCCAAGGATGCCTCGCAGTATTTTTCCCTGGAATTAAAAAGTTCATTTTCTCTCCACCATTTCTCTCTTCAAAGCATCAATCAGTGTTTTTCCAGCAACAACCACTTAATTCTGCAATTTCTATCTCCTTCTTCGCTGCATCTCTCAGGCACAGAGAAACTACGTGAAGTGCGCCTCCCTGCCATTGTCCCAGTTCACCCCGAGTAAAAGCCTTGGCATTCCATTTCCCCATACGACAGGGACCATCTGTACTCCATGTGGCTCTAATGATGGGGATGCTTCTTGCCCATCAGCTAGCAGGGTTTTGACATCAGAATCCCGATTTACTCCAGCACCACTCCTGTGTGCCTGTTGCCTTAGGTTTGGGTTCCCAGGGGCCAGTCATATTTGATCATGGGTTTGGGTAAGTGTGATTTACTCAGAAATTGTTCTTAAGAATGATCCTCTGAGGGAGAAAAGGATAGCAGGATAAGGAGAGGAATGAGCTAAGTGATGTGGTCTCAGGTACAGCCTGGTTTTGACCTGATCCACAGAGACCTCTGAGGAATAAAGAGCTCCAGGAGGTTGGCCTCTTGCTAAAGACAAGAGGACCTTTTTCTGTTCTTGTTGTACATCCACCATCCTCCCTGCCCCGTCTGTGACTTGCCCTTGGGGAACGATGCCCCCTTCCGGATGAAGCAGCTCTGGCCAGTGTACCACCAAGCAGGAGAAGGTATAAGCCCTTAGTTCTGAAGCTCGCAGCACCTGGGGATGGGAGCGTTTGGCTGGCAGATGGGTGGAGTGCTCGGAACCCTTGCTACCTTTACTTTCATGCTCTCAGAACAAGCCCGTGAGGAAGCAGTTGTGTTTTTTTAATTCATTGTTTATTGGTACATTTTAGGTATACATTTACATTTATCATGTACCTTTACATAACCTATCTTGGTTCTTATTTTGTCCCCATTCCCCTGCCCTCTCTTCACCCCCTCCACCCCTCAAAATTATTAAGATTATCAAAAACGAAGTCAGAGAGGCTGTCACAGCTAAGAGCAAGCTCAGGAGACTTGATACCTAAATGTCATATAGTATCCTCAGTGGAGTCTTGGAGCAGAAGAGCACATGAGGTTAGAAATTAGGGATATCCGAATACAGTGTGACCTTTCCTTACTAATTTTTACTGGTGTTGATTCCGCGGCAGTGATAAATGTGTGTAGTAATGCAGCATGTTAGTAACAGGAAATTGAATGTGGGGGTATGGGAACCTTTGTACTATCTTTGGAATTTTTTTGTGAGTCAAAACTAAAATAGAAAGTTCATTTTATGAAGAAAACAAAGTGTTCCCTGAGGGAGTTGGCATGGGAGTGAGAGAACAGGAGGTCAGGGGAACAGCCAAGCCAGGGCAGTTACAAGTGAAGCACCAGCGCTGGCCTCCTCCCTAGCCCGAGCTCCGAAGGGGAGGTGCACAGCACAGTGTGTCGTGCTGAAATCACAGATGCTGGCTTTTGATGCCCCGGCACCTGCTGTTGCCTCCCGAATTCTCTGTACTGCTAAACTCCGAGGCCAGTAGGGGTGAACCTACAGCATGCATGTTACTTGTTTTTCTTCTAAGATAAAACATATTAAGTATGAGTTGTTTTCTCTAAACTAAAACCTCAGTATTCAGCTTTAATTGCAGTGTTTGCACTTTGTGACAGGTAAATGGGCTTTGGTGTGCAGTTTGGGCGCTCACCTCTGACAGGTTCGCCGTCACTGTCTAGGTACCTCTGGCTCTCTTGATCTGAAGCTCAGGTGCTCTCCTGAAGGGAACGAGGTGAACGCTTGCCGAAGTGGAGCATGGACAACCTGAATGGACTAAGGGGATCTGACGACATTAGGGCAGCGCTCTCTCGGGTCCTCTGTGCCAAGGCCCAGAGAGAACACCTAACTTACTCACAGTGACAGAGCTTGAAGGGAACACAGCTGGGATCCATGCCTGTGCTGTGGGCTCCAGACTTGCTCCTCAGGGCTGTACGGTAGCGTGCTATCCAGAGGGCCAGAGCGCTCACGTGTCCATACCGTTGAAAGGTTTGGAAATAACAGCAGGTGTAAGGACTTTGTCCTGGGCCACCTGAGACGGGAGACTTGAGAAGTTCCCACAGAAATTTCTGAATCGCCCACACATCCACACATCTGGGAGAAAAGACGTTCTGTAGATAAATGCATCTCCTCTTCTTTTTCAACCAGAAATGCTATAGATCTTAGTATCTGTTTAGCCACTGAGAAGGGCAGAGAACTGGTGGGGATTAGCAGAATCCACTTATTAGTTATGGATTGTCTCTAGCAAAAAAAATCCTGTCTGGCAAGCTGTGGTCATAAATGTCTATTGTCCACAATACCAAAGGTCCACATCTGTCCCATTAAGCAATTTCCAAGTGACAGCTCCAAGGGTACAGGGCTGCCTGAGGAATCACTGCTAATGCAGGTTTTATAATCTCTATTTATATGACATAATTGGATTAAGCCTATTTCCCAGGGAAAGAAGCAAACTGGTGCTTAGTGTGGACAACTATTCTTTAGAAGCAAACTGTAGGATAACATAACACAGATTACCATTGCAAATTATCTGCCATTAGGGACCGGAGGCTGATTTTTGTAAAATGCCTCTTTTCTCCACCAGGGTAAGATGTGAAAATGAGTGCTACTATTGGTAGAATTTATTTATGGCTCACTTTGTTCTATTGTCTCTGGTTTCTCACCCCTCTGAGCCTTACTTCCACTGTTCCCTGTTGCTCTTATTTTAATAAGAATTCTAAATACTCTCTGTTATTATTTGTTTGTCAGCCCATGCAAGAGGGTGTTGCTGTAACAATTAGCTCAGAAACCTCTGGGGGCAGAGTAAATACAGGTTTATTTCTCTCCCCTGCACAGGGCTTTCTCACGTCTTCTTGCTGTGTATGCTGGTCTCCAAGTGGAGCGAGGATTACTGTGGCACACGAGGTCTTAGGTGCCTCAGCCTGGAGGGAGCATGCCTCATTTCCACTCAGAGTTTTTGGCCAGACCTAGCCGCGTGGTTCCAACATCACTTCATGGGAAGTTGGGAAAAGAAGAACACATGGTTCTTTGTGAAGCACTCTGTGCTAGACTTTTCTTCATGCCTGAGATCACATTTTTATTCCTTATCTATTGTCTTTTCAAACTAATAAGGAAGTATGGAGTAGAGAGTGGTAATAAAACCAACTCATAATCTATAGAAGTGTGCTGTCCAATATAGTAGTTGCTAGGTATGCCTGGCTATTTTTGTTGCAATATAAATTAATTTAAATGAAATAAACCAAAAATTTAGTTTTTCTGTTACATTATTTGTATTTCTAATGTTCAATAGTACATGTGTCTAGTGACTGTAGTATAGGACACCACAGAATAGGGCACTTCTATGAGTACAGGCATTTCTAGTGCATCCTAAAATGTTCCAAAATATTCTACAATGTTTTAGAACAAGTGATTATTACTATATTGCAAATCTAAAAGAGATTTCTAGGGGTTCATGCAGGTCTGTGGCTTAGGTCTTCTTTGGTGAATATCAGCCTAGTGGGCTGCAATGATTCTGAAACTGTTAGGTAAAAATCCATTTTTGTTCTAGCTGTTTCGTAGCTTTCTGTAAGACTTGGCTGAAATAATAGGCTTAATTGGCTAAAAAAGTTTGAAAACTACCAGTCATGTAAAAGAGACTCATCAGGCATTCTAGTTCAAATCCTTATCCTTCCATTTATGAGCTATGAGATTTTAGAGAAATTAACTGACCGTCAGGGCCACACATTTACTCTCTTTAATGATTCAGATGAAAATACCTCAAAATGTTGTCATGAAGGTGACAGGAGTTAGCGTATAAATAGACGTTCCAGAATTCTGATGCTTCAGTAAAGGCTCTAAAATAGTAAATACTTTCATAGTCATCATTGTGATTATACAACACTCATCAATAATTTAAACAAAAACTAATTGTGAGTGACATGAAACTAAGAGTGATAGGAAACATGTAATTTGATAAATCAGGACTGAGAAGGATCTTAAAGAGATTGACATTAATTAATTTAATGAGAGGAAGTTTAGTAGGGATAAACATATAATTTCACCTTGGAGTTCAGGAATGTAAGTGGGTAAAATAAAGTTGGGGAGAACATGGTCCAGTGGTACAGTGTTGGAGGGTGGCAAATTCACTCTTACTAGGAAGGAGTAGGGATGTCCAGAGATGCTCAAGCTCTGTACCTCTTTATCCTAACAAACTACGCATGAGCAAGGCTTTGGGCTTTGTTATTTTGGTAGAACCTAGGAAAACTGGCACTGTTTGCTTCTTTCAGTAAATATTTATTGAGCATCTTCTGTGGTCCAAGTTTTACAGACTATAAAAGCAAACGTGAAGATATTGGCCATTGCTCTCTGAAAGCCCACAGATGAAGGGAGGAGATATTGATTAAATAACCATTAAATTTATATAAAGTTAACACTGTAAGACATGCCAGGATAGAGAGGTTTATGATAGTTAAAGAATCTTTACTAGGAGAACTTTTCATCAGGTAAAACAGGGAACATTTCCTTGAGAAATAAAGATTGAGCCAAGATCTGTGTAGAATAAACGTTAGTTAGCCGAAGAGAAGGAGTATTCTAAGATGACACTTGTGAAAGCTGAGGTGAGAGAGAATGAGGTACATTCTAGGGAGGCATTTAATACTCTGTTCTTCCTGGAACTTATTCAATGAATTAAAACTCCCAGAATATTGAAAAAATAACTTTGGATATTATATTGTTATTTAATTTCTAAATTTAAGAGGGATGTTGCTATTTTACCATTAAATATATAATGGTAATTGATTTAGCCTAGTTTTTATGTCATATTACTTTGTTCCCAATAAAATAAAATTATTTGCTCTTATTGTGATGAGACGTTACATTGCACTTGAGTGCAGAGAGGAGGGTTCTTGTTGGTGTAGAGCAGATATGAGGATGTGAAGTTCGGGAAGCCGGGACCACACTGTCAAGGGCCACCTGGTTGTGCTCTTAGTAAAGCTTTGTTCCGGAAGCAGGGAGGACCTTGCAGGGCTGTAGATGAGCCAAGTGCCTGGCCACCCTTGCGCACCGACAAGATCCGTCCTACTGTACAGAATGAAAATGGGGGAAGAGTGGATTTCAGTATTTGGCTTTCAACATTCTCCTGCCACCAATAAATAAATACAGATTTTCACTCCACTCCTCAAGAGCCTAGATCATGATCATTTAGAAGAAAAGTCTTAAAATAAAATGTGATTTTATTATTTTGAGCTGTGATTTTTAAAAATTAGAGATAGTGAATGTTTTTTGTTTACATGGACATTTGAATTTCTTTTGTTATTTGTTTTGAAAAATCTGACCCAAAAATTATTTTAAAAATTCATAAGCATTTTAATATATTAAGGCATTTTTAATTTTTAAACTTTCATCGACATAGTTGATATATGTATATAATACAAACACATGCATACACATACACACATACTCGGGGTTTTTTGAAAACAATTACCTCTAATTTGTTACTTTTAAAAGTTGGCGGAAATCTTTAATCTTTGTAGAAATAATTTTATCTGTCTCTTTTCTTGTGTGTTTTTTGTTCATTGCATTGATGCTTGATGCTTTGAGCTAAATCAGTTAATTTGTCACTCTTAAAAATGTTAATTGTGTTCTAAGTACGCATTTAATACTCTTTCCTAGCTGGAATTTATTCAGTGAATAATAACTTTCAGAAATTAAAAAATGTTTTGAATATTATATTGTTATTTAATTTCTAAATTTAGGATGGGCGTGGCTGTTTCTTCATTAAATATATGATAGTTGATTTAACTTTATTTTCATGTCATATTATTTTACTCCATTACAATAACATTATTTGCTGTGAATTACGATGGTGTCACACTTTATTGATTTATGTTTAATTTACCCTTAAATTTGCCTATTGATATGATGCATCAGAAGTTTCCTATTATTAAACCATTCTCACTCTGAAAGAATGAGCTATGTTTGGTTGTAGTAAGACTTTCTTTCATTCCATTATTCATGCTTTTGTGTAACTGACACTTATGAAGTGCCTTGTACAAGTCCTGCATCTTTTAGGTGCTAAGGATTCAGCAGTAGGTAAATAGGGACTGTGCCCCCAGGGAGCTCTAGGCAGGGAGACCAACAAAAAGCGTATATCCAGCTAGCAATGATTATGCTTCAGATAAACCTCACTGACTACAATACTGCCACTGTGCAAAGGTTAATGAGCATTTCTTCAGATAAATGTGAAGAAAAATATTCGGCCAGCAAGGAATCCCCTAGTATAGATAAACGGGGAAGGCTTCTCACTGAAGTAACGTTCGTGCCCACACACCTGAGTGACAGGAAGGGGAGCCCTGGAGAAACAGTCCCAGATTCCTTCTCCATCTGTTAGCTCTGGGCTGGTCTTGCAGTAACACAGTTGTTTGAATTTTCAAGGTTGTCCTTTCTTCTTATCACTGCCTTTTTGCTACAAGCATCTCTGGATTCCCAGCGAGCCATAGCTCTTAGGGGTGAGTCTTTCTCATCTCCTGTTCTTTCCTGTGGCTCTCATCCCTGTTTCTGAAACTGACACTCTGCTCCCCTTTAAAAACAAAATTCAAGAGACGCATTCTCCTTTGTCCCTGTGCCCATTATCCCTTTGAGTTTGTTCATCTTGCCATTTATTTAGCTGTTCTTTAATTTGTTTGCTCAACACAATTTCTTAGTGGCCTCTTTGCTCTCGGTATGCTACAGTATAATCACCTTGGTGCTTCCGTGGAAGGCAAGGCCATGAGACTGGGCCGCACACCTGCGGGGGCTGACTTCTTTCTCCCTCCTTCCCTCTCATGAGATCTCTGTGATGTGCACATGCTCACGCTCACTCTCATGCTCAGTGGGCGAATGATTCTTTAGGCCTACTGGTGGCCTTTCTTTAGGCCCTTCTTTCTTTTTTTCATAATCCCGGCTTTGTTCTTCCGTTCCTTTTTGCAGTTGTTTATGGTATAATGTGGGCACAAAAGACCACACTGCTATCAGTGAGGTGTTTCTTTGGGTAGACAGGCATCTCGGAAGCATGTGCCCATTTGTCATCTTACGATGAGTGGAGATAGGGACGCATCACTGACTGGAAGAGGAGAAGAAAACTCCCATGGCCCGAGCTCTGAGTATCTCCAGTGGATGTTCCTGGGCATTGACTTCCATTTCTTTCCTGGGCCACATGGGAATTAGGACACCTAGGAAGAGGTCAACGTGTTTTCTATTTCCTTTGGGGGTATTTATGTTGCTATGTAAAAGGCAGGATATATGTTATATATTTCAGAAATGTGCTTTTCCATCAATGCCCGTCATTGAAAATCCCCCTTGTGTTTGGTCATTTTTTTTTTTCCTGCAAGGGCCATTTGCAGTTGATTGTTTATTTTCATGAAGATTTGGAAAGAGGTAGTTATGGCAGGCAGAGGGGTCTCTGTTCACCTGGAAATTTCCCTGAGAAACGTTTCTACTGGAATCTGAAGATGGAATGTGCAGGATGCATTTCTGAGGATGCATTTTCTGTCTGTGGAGGTGGCCAGGAATGAGCTGGGCATGACTTGACTGTGATACTGAAGCAGTGGTGTCAAATGTCTGAGTCAAGAACAATATGTGGGCTTTGCCTCGACGGCCTTGTTATTAGCTTTGGGCTCAATGGGAAGAGGGCTGTGATCCATCCACAAGTCCTGGACCTGGGAGTGTGGAGGGTAGAGAAACATATACTATGCATCTCTAGAAAAAGAATTCAATGAGAGGATCCTGATGTGTTTTGAATATTTAGAGTCCCAAGATGCATGACCTCTGTATTCCTAAAAGAACACCCCAGGGAAACATGGCAAGTAATATTAGCCAGACCTGTGCTTTAGGAAGGTTCTAGACATTAAGTGTTAGAGGAGTTCCTAGGTGGACTGTTTTGGAGGTTATATTAATTATTTTCCCACTGCTGGAACAGAATACTTGACACCCACAACTTCAGGGAGGAGCTGCTTATTTGGTTCACAGTTTCCAGTGAGGTCAACCCAAAGTTGGCTGGCTGTAGGTAGAAACAGCATGTTGGTAGTGTCTGGCTGAGGACAATTGCTCATCCTATGAAAGCCAGGAAGCAGAGAGAAGAGAAGCCAGAGACAAGAATACAACCTTCAGGCCACAATCCTGGTGACCAGCCTTATTATTTTTTTTTTAACCAGGGCCTATCTACAAACACTTGAGATTTTGGTGGGATATTTTATTTCTAAAACATAACACAGGTGCTAGGGTTATTGGTGATATCTCTACAAAATCAACCTTCTGTGGGGCTTGTTGGTTTTCTCGATCACATTTTCTTATCACCGAGTCACTGGTTTATTGGTTTAATGATGTGTATATTCTTCAACTATAGAGTATTTACTACATGTGATGCTCGATGCTAGATCTTCTAGATAGTGATGGATCAAAGGATGAGCAATTCCTAACTTTATGGCTTCCTGAAATTGCGCTGCCTTAAGAGTGTCTGTCATAGGCCTTAACTGATTGAGCTTCCCATTTAGCCTTCCTTCCTATTAGAAAGAGCCTCTGTATTTATTTCAGGAAATGTCTCTTCTACCATTTCATGAATGGTTGTGGGTCATTTACCAAAATTTACTCACTGTCCTAACTCTCTTACCATTGAGTGGTGGAGATGGGATCCAAATTTTGCCAGGCATACCTGAGATAGTTAGCCTTGAGGTTTCCCTATAAGCTAGGTCCATAAAAACCCTGGCCATTTTGGCTAGGGGGCTGCCCTTGTCTCATTTCTTCCCTCTTCTTTCCACTGAGTTAGTTTCCTCCAGATAAACTCCCTTGAATCTCTTTATGTGACCTGTGTCAGTCTCTGTGATGATCTCCGAGAACTCTAAACGAAGACGCAGCACCTTTAGGTTGGCTTTGGAGTTAGGAACCTTGGACTACAGGCAGATCTTCAGGATGTGGAGGCTGCTCCACTCTTGGCAGAATCACCAACTTTCTAACTCAGGACTTCTGCCAGTCTTAGGTCAGGTGGTGGTTGGTGGAGGGAGACAGGGTGCAGCAGGGTGTAAGCGTCCTTACCTTGCACAGCTTCTGAGAGGTTGACATATCCACCCTGAGTTCACTATACCCCTTCTTTTTGGCAAGTGGCTGAGGAGTTGATGTCCTGCTGCATGCACATTGCTCTCTGAAGTTGGCTCAGACCTCAGATCTCAGTTCTGCCACTTCTTCACTGATGACTTAGGGCAAGTTATTTGACCACTGTGGGCGTTAGTTTTCTCATGCATAAAGTGAATGTGGTAATAGCAACTACTCACAGAGATGAAGATTAAATAAGATAATGCACGCAAAGCATTTAGCATCATAAAGTTGGATTATAGCACTTCTACTTAGTATGGATGTGTGTGTGTGTGTGTGTGTGTGTATGTGTGTGTGTAGTTTAGATCTTAAAAATTGGAAGTTGCATGCAAGAATCAGCTTCACTCTGTAGTCCTTTAGAGGCTTGTTAACATTTGAGATTGAGAACAACAGACTAAATGTGATAACTATAATCCTGTGACATTTCTCCACCCCGATGTCACTGACGAACTTACTGCAAGCCCGTGTTTCTCCTTCAAGTGTGCTGTTTACTGCATAATGTATTAATAGTGCCCTCTGCTGCCCACAGCACTGCAGCTTAATGGGAGCTCTTGGGGTAGAGGAGGTGGGATGTGGTTCTGAGCATGTGGCTCTTCCATTTCTCCCTTTAAACCGTACACACATTTTCCTCCCGGTTCACAGCTCCATTTTCTCGCCTGTATTGCTAGCTAAGCTCTGAATCATCAATCTCAACCTTTAATTCAAGATTGTGTCTGGACCTGAACCAAACCATAGATAGATCCTCATAAAGGTTGTGCAGATGAAAATACGCAATACTCTCGATTTGGATCAACAGCAGGCTGGGATTTTTGTTCCAGGGCGGCAGAAGCCAAGTCTATTTTCTTGCATTACAACGTGGGACCCAAGTCATACCCAAGGCTGGTTGAGTGATTTCCTAAAGCGGAACAGTGTGCAATGTGGCTCGCCATGTTGATTGAGTTCACTTTTGTTCCCTTTTTGCAGCCAAGTGCAATTGTAACTTTCATAGGACGGTATTGTAAATCTGACCACTTTAGCTTTTGCAGTGGTTACTACTCCAATTGGAAAAGTGAGTTGTGGAGAAATAATGATGTAAAGACTTCTGAAAATTGAGGCCCCATTTGAATTCTATCCCATGTAGGCTTTATCATTTTGGTGTTACTATAATAACACCCTTCATGGGAATTCAGTGTGGAGAAGTTAGTGATGAAATGCTAAGTGTCCAGAAAAATCGTTGTATATTATTCTTCCTGAGCGCAAGCTGGACACAGGAACTCACTGGAGAAATGTGAGATGGTTACTTACCTTCTGCAGAAGAATGTGTGTCCTGAGTAGCCTGGCCAGATTTTCCTTGACTTGGTAATATTCCCTCCATATGTTACTATGACCAATGTCAGGTGGGTGTGTGGACAGTGTGGTGCAGTCTGAGTTCCTGGGAAACTTCTCTGCCACATCATAGATGGAGATCTTGGGATCCCCCAGTCATTTATCCCAAACACTTGAGCTAATCATTGAACTAAGAAATGCATAATTAATGACACTGCATGTGCCTTTCATACCCGTAATGATCCATTTGCCTTTGCATGGTTGCCCAGTATACTATAGTGCAGTGGTTATGAACTGAAGCTTGAGAATCAGACAGACCTGTGTTTAAATCCTGGTTATGTCAGTTATCATTTCTTTCATGTTGGATCAATTGCCTTTCCTCACTTTCTGTTGTTTGCCTTTTCCCCATAGCAGAAATATTCATCTTATCTAGTAGTTATTGTGAGGATTAAAGTTGATAATCCCTGCAGGCATTCTGCATAATACCCAGCATAATCATTCTTAGCTGCTATTTTAATGATGGTGTCAAGGTGGAACGGAACTGGTCCACTCATTTCAGGAAATGAAACAAGCAATGAATCCAAGGCAGTGGTGGAAGTGAGTCACTCTCCTCCTGCCCTATCAAAAAGTTCTTCATTTGTACATTCATATGAGTCTTCGAAGGTTTTTATATCTCATGTCATTAGGCAATTATAAGATCTCTATTTCTCAGACATGGGAAATTTACAGGCCTATACAGTGTCTGCCTTGGAGGAGAGATTTGAGGATTACGTACCACTGTTTGTGGGCATTGACACACATACAACTCTAGAGAACATAAAGTAGAGTTGTAACTTCTTATCACATTAATAAGAGCATTCAAAGACAAGTACTATCATGTGCTCTCACCACCACTTGATAGAGGAAACTAGAGGGCCATGAACTTTTCATTTCTTTTTAACATAGCTAGTTAGCTCAGGTGTTTTAGAGTACATGGTTCTGGAATGCCGGGACCCCAGTTCTGATGTGGTAGAAGTCAGTTTGATTTTTTTACCCAAGGGCTGCCAACTGTACTGTACTGGATGCCCATCTAACCAACATTAGTCACAGTGGTAATGAGAGAGAAAGTATGACTGGAACACCAAAAATAGTTTGTTTCTATGCTGAATAAATTTATCTCCACGACAAAACTCAAAACATTGTGTGTTTTCTGAAGAAAACTTCAGCCTGCTCCTGGGAATCATCCGCTGAGGGGTCTGGAAGCTCTCACCTTTAGGATGACTCAGTGTCCCAGCATCCTTCTTTGAGGGAGGACTGGAGCCTGAAGCAGATCCAGGGCTGCTTTTCTGAAGGTCAGTTCAGTCTTGTGCTTTTCAGAATGGCCCAAAGATCCGAGAGTCCGAGAGTGGGATAGAGATGTGTGGATTTGAGCCAAGCAGTTCAAAGTGATTTGAGGAGATGACTGAAGCTGATGTGTCCTGTACCGTAGTGAGTAAGCAGTGGCGTGCTGCCCCCAGAGACCAGCACTGACTCTCACTGCGCTCTCTGAGGACAGCCCACACTTGCTAAGGCTGATATGAATGTGGTCCAAGGAGAAAGGACACACTAGCTTCTGGAAAGAGGTCATCTCTGGACAGGAAGGGAGAGGAAGTGGGGTTGTGATATATGCAGGGCCTTTACTTTATCTAGTTCTTTCCAGGGGGAGAGAGAGAGAAGAGAGAGAGAGAGAGAGAGGGAGGGAGCGCTACCCAAAAGGGAATGTGCCTGTCGACATCGTAGCAGGTTAGAAAGAGGGGTTACAGCGTGACATATCAGGAGAAACTAGAGGTGGGTTTCCAGTCCCTCTTCTAACATGATAATCATTCTACATGGAAACACAGAAGAATTCGTAGAAGAATTGAGCCACTATCACAAAATCATAGCAGGCTGTGGAGCTGGACAGACATGGTATAAAACCTGATTATTTAATTCCTGTGCATTATAGGCTGGAACTTGCTCTCACCCTTCTATGTCCATTCTCTTTATGTCACCCTCAGCACTGTGGCCACTACTCACTCATGTGTGTGTATTGAGCTGCTGAAGTGTGCTGTAAGATAAAGCCCCCACCTGATTACTAGTACTCAGTATTAAAAAAGCATAGAGCATATTCATTAATAACTTTCTGTAACTATCTCTTGATATGTTGACATAATAATATTTCAGATACATTGGGTTAAATAATAATATTTTTACCTATTTCTTTGCACTTTAAAAATGTGCCCCTAGAACATTTTGCTGTGTGTGTATAGCAGCAATCCCCAAGCTTTTTGGCACTAGGCAATGATTTCATGGAAGATAATCTTTTCATGGTCCAGGAATGGGAAGATGATTTGAAGATGATTCAAATGTATTATGTTTATTGTACATTTTATTTCTATTACTATTACATTGTTATATATTATGAAATAATTATACAATATACCGTAATGTAAAATCAGGTAAATAAAATGAAGGGTGGGCCATGCACAAACTAAAATAAGTGTTGAATTCTAATTGAAAGCTTGCTACCACATGCAGCTTGATTGTCACTTCTGACTCACTGATAGAGTTTTGATATGAATTTGCAAGCAATTGACATTATGTGCCCTGTGCAGTCAAACCTCTTTGCTAATATTAATTTGTATTTGTGGCCACTCCCCAGCACTAGCATCACCACCTGAGTTCTGCCTTTTATTAGCAGGTACTGGGTTCTCATAAAGAACACATAGCCTCTATCCCTCATGTGCACAGTTCAGAGTGGGGTTGGGTCCTGTGAGCCAGAGTAGGGTCGGCTCTAACTTCCTGATCTGACAGGAAGCAGAGCTCAGGCAATAATGTGACCTGTGGGGAGCAGTTTCAAATACAGCTGAAGCTTCGCTTGTTTGCCCACCACTCATCTCCTGCTATGTTGCCTGTCCCTAGTAGCAATAGACCCTTACTTGTCTGTGGCCCAGTGGAGTGGAGCACATGGTATATAGCATCCACATATAATTTCAAGATTCCGTTATCTTTTGGACAGTGCTGCTGTATAGATTAGGATCAGTCAAAAACAATGGGGAGAGAGGAGAACAATGGGGAAGAGGATGACAAGGAGAACATTGCTGTGTACCAGAACCTATGCCCCGTGCTTGAAATCTCTCAGTATCCCAACGTGTTGACAACTGTGCTTATTTTATTGTTTTATGGATGAGACATCCAGACTAGAAATGATTTGCTTAAAGCCCAACAGTTAATGTGTCAAATGGTGATTCAAATTCAGTTGTCTGGACTCAACAGCCCAGTGTCTTAGCTATTAATTACGGCCTTTGCTGCAGTGGGGTGTTCAACATTGTCTTCCTTGCCAAGTAATTTTGAGGATTAAATGCAGTGTTGTAGGTGAACCCTCAGCTTAGAGCCTGACAGTAAGAGCTCCAGACATAATTATGGATGCTATTAATGTTACCGTAATAATAAGTAGGAGAAGGAGGAGCTGGAGCAAATGAAGAGAAAGTAAGAGGAGGAAAATGATGAGATGAAGGAGAAAGGCAAGTAACGAGAGGAGGAAAAAGGGAAGAGGAAGAGGATGATGTGGAAGGGGAGGAGAGTAACTGTAATCGCCACAACCACAACCACCACCACTAAACGCCAGGCTCCATCTTGGGCACCTGACGTACATCATGTAATTTAATGCTCACAGTAAGCCTGGCCAATGTTCACCCGCCCTGTCAGCTTCTAATTTCTGCTGGTCTGAGTGTAGTAAAATCAGTCTGGCACTTGAACATTTATTTCCACATCACAGCTCTTCACCGTGGTCTGTTGGCTGCGTGGGAAGTTAGCTATGGCAGAGGAGGTGCTGGCAAGAACTGGCAGTAAATGAACAAACTGGAGATGAGAGGGTGGGGCACGGACCGGGCTTAACAAGAGTGGAACGGCTGTCTTAATTTTAGTATCTGACTCACCCAAGGAAATTGTGAGCACTACCCCGGTATTCAGAGACCTTGCGGACTAAGAAAAGTTTGGCTAGCTGTTGAAGAGGTCAGTGAGGTTGATGATGGAAAAAAGAGAAAAATCATAATTTCATAGCATCCAAATGCCAAAGGGAATGAAAGGGTGGTAGCTTTCTTTAAGGGGATTCTAGAGGGTTATTTCTTGTCATTGGTCTTGTTCCAGAGGAGGAAAGAAAACATACTTCCGTGGACTGAAGAATCAAGCTTAATGGGTTGTGGGGAAATCGCAGTAACACAAAACCTTGAAATGCGAAGGATGTGTGGAAGGCAGTATGTGACAAACTTCTGGTAACAGAATTCATACCACAATGTCAGTAGGGAAGTCATCCCTGCTACCCTCTGCCTCCTTCCTCCTTTGGTCAACTCAAGCACAGAGCCTTTCACCACAAAAGGCCAGAACAGACCCCTCTGCCTTGGGGCAGTGGATAGAAGGGTCAGGGTTCACTTCGTCCTTCCAGCTGGGCCAGTCTAGCTGGATGTCTGCTATGTGATACCTCCTTAAATCCACACACTAACTCTCTGAAGTGTTTATTTTTATCCCCCATTTTACCAGGGAGATCAAATTATTTTGCTGGTCCATTTAATTAAAAATTGACAGAGTCAGATTCCTAAATTAGGTCAGTCTGACTCCCAAACCCTTACTGACTCTACCACACCCCACAGCTTTGCTTTCAATCCCAAGTTATGACCAGAGCTTTCTCTACCTACTATTCTCACAAAGCAGACCTCCTGGAGCACAGAGCTGACTCACTTCAGTTGGCATCCAGGGTACAACTTGGAGAGTTCTATGGAAGGAATAGGATTGCTCTTTTGTTAAATGTAACTTAGACTTGTTTACAAACAAAGAAGAATGAGTTCTGAAAAAGAATCACAATTTGTTCATTGTAATCTGTAAACAGAAGTACATGGTTGTCAATAAATTAATCATATATATATTTATAATTCCATATATACAAATACATGCACATAAATATCTAGACATACACATTGGATTATTAATTAATTAATTGACTTCTTTATTACAGTACTGAGAATTGAAACGGGGGCCTTCACACTGAGCTACATCCCTAGCTTTTTAAATATATATAGTTTTCATTTTGAGATGGAATCTTGCTAAGTTGTCCAGGCTGGGCTCAGACTTGAGATCCTCCTACCTCAGCTTCCCAGAGTGCTGGGATGGCAGGCGTGCCCCTATATCCAGGTTTCTATCTGTCATTCTTGATAGAACCTAACTATTCATTCATAGCCTCTGAGATGACTGAGTGATTGCTTCTTGCTCTTTTTGAAGCTAAAATAATTAATACATGTTAAATTGTTTAAGTAGTGAGAGGTGCATTCTAAACAGAAATGGAAACCGTTCCCCAAACGTGAAACTGCCCCGTTCCCTGACGTATGTCTCCTTCATCATCCTTGCTGACCTCTTCAAGCCATCTGCCCTTCCTCTGCTGTCAGCTCAGTGTGAGTCTCTGTGGCCTTTTCTCCTAGCATTTCATATACGAACATATGGACATGGATGCTTCCTTCTTATATCAATAATGAGTTCTTATGCTAAATATTATTCTGTAACATCTGTTTTTACATAATGTGAGTATTGTTTCTAGTGGCTATCTGCTCCCTCCTGAGTATGCCAGAATTTATCTTCTATTGATAGGCATTTAGGTGATTTCTTGATTTTTACTATTATAAGGGTAATGCTTTCTGCTTTCATTCTAGGGAATACTTGATGCTTTACAGTTAACATAAGGCTGAGTAAATTTTTAAGATTTTATGTAGACTCCTTGTTGTCAAGTCCAGAACTTGTATTATGCAACTCATCTTTTGAGTTATATGTGTTATCACTCTCTAAATTTTAGTTTGCAAGGCCACACCTATAGATGTGATTGTCTCTTCTAGACGATACATTTTCAGCTTGTGTAACTGAGACCCAATAAACACCGCTGGCCCTCCTTTACTAGGCTAGGGATGCATAAACTGAAGAACAAAAGTGATACTTTGGAGATTCTGAGGTTCTTCCCCCGGGCCCCTGCCCCTTTAAACTCTATCCAGTTAACAGCAGGCATTAGAATTGGTGATTATCAGGTGAAACATTAGATGTATTAGTAGGGTAGGCCAGACCTTTCACATTCAGGCTTCAAATAGCTGTGCCGGACAATATAACTTAGGTTCCAGGGCAACTCGGATGATTTTGGAGGAAACCTTAAATCTAGACCTTGGACCCACCTGCAGCAATACTGAGTTTTCAGCAGTCCCTCTAAGTAGGTTTCTATCCATCAGAGAGTCTCTAGCTACTTGGTAGCCCATCAATTAGGAAGCAATAGTGCTATGCTGCCTGCTTTTCCATCCTTGCTAAGTAGACTAAGGATTGTCTTCTCTTGGCTCTACAGATGAACAGTCTGTGACCCTCCCATAGAATGAGAGAGTATATGAAAAGAGGGCCAGAAACAGTCCATTCCCATTTTTGCTTGAGAATGGGCTAGAAAGGAGTTCTCTTTTAGAAATATACAGGTAAGAGAATTGCATGTGCCTCAGTATTGCACATAATATGGTCAGCTCTATTTCTCCTTAAAATCGTAGATTTTTCAAAAACATTATGGTATGAATTTTTGCTTACTGTAGTGGGTTTTCAATAGTGGCCCCTCAAATTTATATTCATACCCTAATATTTGTACCCTGTGAATGTCATCTTATCGAAAAATCTTGGCAGATGTAGTTAAGGATCTCAAGATGGCATCACCCTAGATTACTCCAGTGTTCCTACATCGTGACAAACGTCCTCATTTGGACGGTAGGCACAGTACTGGCGTGTGAAGATGGAGATAGAGATTAGAGTGATGCCACGAGCTACGGAACGCTTAGCAGCACTAGAAACTGGCAGAGGCAAGGACAGATCCCTTCCCTTAGTGCCGTCCAAGGGCCCATGTTCTACCGACATCTAGATTTCTGATTTCTGTCTCTAGAACTATGAAAGAATAAGTTTTATTGTTTTAAGCCACTCATATTTGATTATTATCCTGGCAGCCTGAAGAAATGTACATATGTACCACAAGAATGAAATGAGAGTGACATTCTAGTCTAAGTTAGATGCACAGACTATGTAGATAACGATGTTTGCCTTTATTTAAAATCCAGCTGTTTCCTGTCACCATTTACAGCAGCAGTTGGCTTTTCCCCTGTTCATTCCCTGTTTATAATTTTTTATCTGAAGCACTTCACCAGGGCTTTTTTTCTGACTCTGCCCACTGAAGACTGCTCTCCTGGGTGCCAGGAGGCTCTCATGCTTTTCTATCCACTGCTTTCCACACCCTCTTTTCTCCCCCGCAAAGGCTGTCTGTTGTTCCTGCTGTTTCTCAGGTTGCCTTTTAGGCTAACTCCTGGTTCCATCTCCATTTTCCTTGGTTAAAGCATGGTGAGGAGGGGATAATCACAGCCACTCATACCCAGAGCCACAGTTCTCCACTACAATCTCTTCTATTCCCAAGGAGTTTACTTGGGAAACTTTTCCACATTGTGTCAACTAATTCAATTCTTGGCTCACCTGAATTGGCCCCTCTATCATTGTACAAAATAGCTTTACTAAGAGCCGCAGTCTCACCAATCTTTACAGCTTTCTTCCATCCTTTGTTACTAACTGGGGCTTTTAAAGGAGAATCAAGTCCTTCACCTTCTTGGTAGAAGATATATTGAACACCAAATTGAATAAAACAGTAGATAGTTGCTCTTCCAATGAGTGGCTTATCAGGCTTGCAAGCACTCTCGATCCTCACAGAATAGGAGAAATGACAGAAGAGACTCCACTGTGGCAGGTTTTCCTAAGCTGTCGAGGTGGTAAATGTGGTAGATCTGGGCATCAGCCCTCAGGGTGGCCTGCAGGGCTAGCTTCCTTGATGTTCCACCTATATATTCACACAGAACTTGGTTTAATGCTCTGCTGTTGCTGTCTTGAAATTCTTAATAATTTCTGTGTAAGTGGACCCATTTTTAAAACTTCGCAGTGGGGTCCACAAATCATGTGGCTGGTCCTGGAAGCCAGCAGGAGTGGGGACAGCTATAATCTCTGGAAAGGTCACTTCTTGCAGAAAGCAATCTCCTCCAGGATCTGGGTGTTTCCTTTGATTGCTTGTTTGTTTTCCAGCATATACTGACAAGAAAAAAATGTTAAGAAACAATATTTGAAGTTAAGCAGCTATGGTTTGAGACACCCCCACCAACACCTCCATTATTCGGTAATATCTGGAGACAGTTTTGCTTCTTACAGCTGGGGAATGATACCTCATCCAGTGGACAGAAGTCAGGGTGCTGCTGAACATCCTACAAAGCTCAGGGCAACCTCCACCATGAAGAATTATCTGGCCCCAAATGCCAACAGTGCCAGGGCCTCCCCAGGGTTATCCTCGCACCTGCAGCCCCAGAAGCTCATAGGAGCCTATTGGAAACAGACTCTCAGAGTGCAGCCAGAGCGACTTGAATCACAATTGGCATTTTAACAAGATCCCCAGGTGACTCCAGTGCACATTAAAGTTTGAGAAGCCCTGGGCTGGAACAAAACTCATCTGGTTTGTGCTGACATGTCTACAGGGCTCCTGTTTGGGAGGGCTGTCCTTCGGAGTGGGAGATGCCAAGCTTGGAAGGAACAGGAAGTATGGCCTGAGGAAGGAAACACGAAAAGTAATTATAGGACTGGAAGCAGGAGAGGAGAAGATGAGCACAACGTACAGAGCAACAGATGTGGGAGGCAGGGCGGGAGAGGAGATAGGCGAGTCCCCTGATGGGCAGCTATGGAGGTAGAGGACAGGAGGGACAGTCATGCCAAGAGAGGATGGGGTGAGTGGTTCTTCGTATCATGAAGTGCAGAAGAGAAGGGTGCATGGTTCCTCTTTGCAGGGAGTTCATTGTATCCAGGTGGGTTCCTCGTAAAGGAACCTTGCTGATGAATGCCTATATTAGAACCACCAGAATCCACTCTGTGTCTGATGGTCACAGAGGACTGGGGATGTGAACGTTACCAAAGTCTTCCTGTGTTCGCTTTTGGGGCTGCCGTAAGAAAGCACCACAGACAAGGTAGGTTAAACTACAGACATTTATTTTCTCACAGTTCTGGAACCTAGATTCCATGGTCAAGGTGTGGACTGCATTGGTTTCTTCTGAGGCTTTACTCCTTGGCCTGTAAAAGGCTGTCTTCTCTCTGTGTCTTTACGTGCTTATCCTTCTGTTCATGTCTGTGTCAAGATATTCTCTTATAAATACCCCAAGTGTATTGATTTGGGTTCACCCTAATGTATTTACCTCTGTCCAAGCCTGTCTTAGTCACTTTTCTCACCACTGGGGCAAAATGCCTGACACCTGCAACTTAAAGGAGGAGAGGTTTTTCTTTTGGCTCACACTTTCAGGGGTCTCGATTCATGCATGGTTAGCTGACTAAAGCAGAAGGGTCAGGTGCAGGAAAGCTGCTCATGTCATGGTGGCCAGGAAGTAGAGACAGGAGGAGCTGGGGAGAGAGCCCCCAGTGACCTGCCTCTAACTCGGCCATCCCTCCTAAAACACACTCAGCTGCTAAACTCATTCGTGTATGAATCTGTTGATATGTTTAGTGACCTTGTGCTCCAGTCACTTTCTAAAAGTGCTACCTCTGAACACATGAAAGCTTTGGGGTACATTGTAGATTCAAACTATAACAAGGCCCCATGTCCAAGTAGAACCCCATGGTGAGGTACTGGAAGTTAGGACTTCGACATGAATTTGAACAGGTGGCGGGGCGCAATTTAGCTACTGCCCCCTGCTCCCAGGTACAGCTCACCATCCAGGCCTCCCGTTGCTTTGTCCCGTGCTCCTCCCCGGCACTAATCTTGGCCCTTTCTTCATGACCCCCTCTAAGACTAAGGTTCACTATTCATAAGGAGGCCCCTGCCAAGCAGTGCACTAAAATTAAACATGTGAGTGCTGAGCCCTTGGAGGAAAAAGCTGAGATGTGAGCCAAGGCTGAATTCTCTCTAGAAGGCACTGCCTTCCCTCTGTGGTCACACCACACAGGGGCCCCCAGGTTAACCAGGGCAATTATTAGTAAATGGTCAGAGCATGGTTGCCTCAAGACTCTGATGGATAGGTCATAGGAAAATGGATGCAAATGCATTTTTAAAGCACACTGCAGCAATTGTTGGGTATAATGGAAAGTCATTAAGCACATTAGCTGCTGATTTTATAATCAAGTGCAAACATTTTCTGGATGCTAACCTAAGTAACAGGAGATATTGGCCATTTGCAAAACATGTTTCAACAAAAAAGATTTAGAGACAAGAAGTGCCTCTCATCTTAATTATTTTTTTGCATCATAAAAACCTCAGGAACAATGCTTCTGCAAAGGCATAATGGATGTGGAGCAGCTGTAGAAAACATCTCACTTCCTTTGTTTGGAAACAGTGTTTTCCATTTGGAAAGAAGAATCCTGTCCAGCTTTATTTCGAGGAGAGGGAGGATCTGAGAGAGAAATCTGTGCTGTCTGAGGGGTATCTGTGTCCATCAAACACCTATAGAATTTCAGAGGCAAGGGCTGAAGCTGTGCTTGTTTGCCTGTTGGGACTGCTTCTTCAAGGTCTGCTCGAAGCAGCTGGCTGCTGAGTTTGCAGTGGAGGGTAGAGTGTGAAGCCTCATGCCCTGCCCTTGATTACCAAGAAGCACACTTCCTGATGAGTAGAGAGAGAACCCTTCTCTTCTTCTGAGCCTCTCACAGGCTGGACTTATTTTCCCAGAGGCCTAAAATAAAGTGATGATCAGTCAAACTTTGGGAGTAGAGCTATGCTGGTGACAAAGTCACACACACCCAGCCAGGCAGTCTGGACTGCCCTCAGTACTCTTACAAGTGAACCCTTGGCTAATGTATTCTATGTCCATAGAGTCCGGCAATGGCCAGCATAGCCCTGAACCCCAGGACATGGCATCCTCTGCCTCACAGGACAATCCAGCTGTCTTTAGTTGTGTAGCAAATGACCTCAAATTTAGAGGTTTAACCTAGAACTAATTAGCATTTCTCAGAAGTCACTGGTGCAGGGTGAGCCTTGGGCAATGTGGGCTGGGCTGACTAATGCTTCTGCAGTCAGTTAACAGATCTCTGTGGGGCTGGTTGATCTAGGATGATGGCTTTCCCCATGTATTTTCCACACCCTCCTGTAGGTAAACCTGGACACAACCCTGGTCATGGCACGGGTCCAAGAGAAAATCAGATCTCTCCATTGCTTTCAGTAAAGTATTGCACCCACTGGTGAAAATAAGTCACAAGAATTAGTGTGAAGGCACTGCTGAAAAATTAGTGAGGCACAGGAAATTAGATCTTTAATGCAATCTATAAAGACAACTTCCTATTCTGTAGACTGTCTGATTGTCATGCTCAGTTACCCTAAGTGTTGTCCAACTGGCTCAGCTTCCCCTCCTTCTCCTGGTGGGATGAGATCTTACCCTTGGAACTCCACTCTGGTCAGGACATTATTGTGAATAGGAGCATTAGACCATGAACACCTCTGGAAAACTTGCCAAAAATGCTCCCTCCAAGCCCACCACAGGATGGGGACTCAAGCAGTACACTACCCAGTGTGCTGTTAGATGACAGTTTCACATTCCAGAAGAAGTTTGGCTAAACTCAGTTGTCATCCCTTATGGAAAAGGCCCTTGCTCCTCTCTCATAGTGGACACTGGTCTCAGTCACACCTGGTACTTTTGCCTGCCTTGCCCAGCGCTGACAGCAGCCCTGAGTGAACTGCAGAAAACAAAATTGTAGAGCAGCAAATACCTGAGCAGCAGACATGGCCCAAAATAAGAACCTCTTGGTTACTTCCTTGAGGTAAGAGAGCTTTCAGCTCCACAAATATTTAATCAGAGAGTTCAAAAATTAATTATTGAACAGATACATGCTATATTGAGTGCAAAGAAGAATAAGGTTGAATAAGGGACAGAGGACAGAGTGCATGTAGGAGTTTAGGCACATGTGTCAGGAGTGAGATATGTGGCAGCATGTGCACACATGTTGACACGTGTGTGCATTGTGTTTGGGACTCTAAATTGCATTTGGGTGGTGATTTGAATTATTTGAGAAGGTGGGCTCCTGCGTTTTGGGGAGAGATGTCTAACTGCACACAGGACAGTACTGACCTGTTTGAGGAATAGTGAGGCAAAGAGTGGGGATGTTACTGAACAAGGAGGACGTGAAATCAGAGGACTAGTGGGTTCTGGATTGTGTTGGGCCTTGCAGGCCGGGAATATGACTTTTAATTTGTTGTAAATGGAGAGGAAGTAAGATAAAAAGATTGGTTACTGGAGTTGAAGGGGACAGAGGAGCATGGGTGACTCCCAGATATCTGAGTTCAGCCTCTGAAAGAATGAAAGTGTTATTTACTGAGAGTAGAGAAAGTTGAAGGCAAATCGCATTTTGAGGTTTGGTGTTTGTGTTGGTGGAGAGAGTGGATCACGAATTCCATTTGGACGTATTATGTTTAAAATATACATAAACTATCAAAGTGGAGGTGTCAAATAGGCAGTTGATTTTTATGAATTTGAAGCTCAAGGAGCATTTGGGGATAGAGGTCTAAATGCAAAAGTTGTCACTGTAAAGATGACGCTTACAACCATGGGAATGGATGCATTGTCTGTGAAAAACACACATTGAGGACATAGGCTGGAGCAAAGTGGCAGTATCCCATGTGGGGCCACCCACTGCTAGCATTGTGCCCTTTCATGTGGGGCTCAGGCTGGGAAAGAGCCCTTTTGGAACATCTTGGTGGCAAAGAAACGATTTAGAAAGTGGTCTTAGTTACCCACACAAACGGATGTTCCCCAGCACATACTCATAATGAAAGATATGATACTTCTCCAGTAGATGACAAATAAGCCCACGTCTTTAAGCAAAGACAGAAGTGATATCAACATGTGTACTATGGTACCCCTTGGCTGAGTATACCCATGAAACTACTTAATATGGTTCATCAGATAAATAATGTTTGTAAGAAAAGGGTAAATGCTTGGGGGAGGCAGAAGGGAGTGTACTGTGTGCAGGGCAAGATGGCCTCCCAGATTGATTCACTGGCTCTTGTTGACTATTTCCACACCATAAATCTCAGTTCAAAACTCTTCCTGTATCCAAAATGAGGGCCCAGAAACTCCAAACAAGAATACAATGGCTCACCAGGGAAGGCATTAACCAACCTAAATGCTGCTTTCTTTCCCTGAAGAAATCTCCTCCATCTGTGCTGGGGTCGTTATCTCTGTCTTCCTTGGAAAGGAAGAAATTTACACTATCAAAAACAGAATTTGTGTGGCCAACCTGACTTCAGAGATACTAAGTGATCAAGTATACCACACAAGAACAGAATCAGATCTACGTCCCCACTTCTCTTGCTGGGCGAATGAAGATGGAACCATATGTACAAGTGCTTAAAGGAAAAAGGGAATAAGTGTGTTGATCTCTGACCCATACACTTATCTGATATAAGCACTCTTTCAAAGACCTTGTCCCTAAAGAAGCTCATGCTAATTGCTTGGTTATCTTCTATGCAAGTTGTCTTCTAGTTGAAAAATGTTCACCCCACTCTGTTCTTTCCATAGAGAGATATCAGTTAGCTTTTTCTCAGTGTATCACCGTATAACTAGCCATCACCAAACTTAGTGACCATTAACATTGAGAATTTATTTCTTGCCTGTGCATCTATGGGGCAGCTGAAATTGACCCATGTATCTTATCTCCACATATTTTCATTCTTGTGCCTGGAATGAAGTGTTAGCATTTATCTAGAAGGTGGTCTTCTCTTAATGGAGATTGGAAGTTCTCAAAAGGGTAAGTAGTGTTGCTTATACCCTTTTGGGCAGACCCAGAAATGATGTACTTTCCCTTCCATCCACATTTTGTAGGTAAAGCAAGTACATGGTCAAGTCTTATGGCATAGAATGGTAAAGTATACTGTTTCAATGAGGGCTGGGAAAAGAGAATGAATATTTACATCATAATAAGTTAGTCTCTACAGGGAAGAATATTAATATTTGGTTTATAGGTAAAAATTGAAACAAATAAGATCAATGTCATTTTTGTGCAATAATTCTCAGTTGGAATTTAAAGAAGGTATATTGTATTGATTACCAAAATTATGATTCTTTAAGGTTTTTGTTGTACTTGGCCACCAGATAAATTTACTCTCTAGAAAGGACCTAATTATTCTTCAAATGTATTCACCAAGATGCATTTCCTTTTTCTCCTGGGCATATGGACAGATATTTCTCAATCTCCAAACAGCCAATATTGCACGACTAGAAATTTAGATAAGTCAGGAATGAAGCCCTGGCCACAGGACTCTTGAGTTTGTGTGGCTACTACCGTACCAGTTTCCCAACTAAGTGGATCATTGCCTCTGCAGGCAGCCTGTCATGGTCATATCTGAGACCAGTAGCTGTTTCCTCAGTCTCTAGTGACTCAGCTTTCCAGGAGCAGCCCAGCTCTCACTCTCCCCAGGCCCAAGTTTTAACCTAGGGCTGCCACCCTCTTCACCCTCATACGGCCCAACCCTACTCAAATCATCCCATCCTTGAGTAGCCTTGGCCTGCTCTGTCGCTCATCCACACTGGAAGGCTACATCTACTGGAGGCCCTTCTGTTTGTTCTGATGATGGAGAGACTTTCCAGATTGCTGAAGCTGGGAACTGTAGGAAAAGGACCATGAAGGCTGTTGTGTCACAGCAGTGGACTTTCTGGAATGATGACGGATGTGTGGCTCTCCCAGCATAATAAAGTGCTGGCTGGAAGACTCCTGCCCCAGGGAGGTAGACACTCCCTGCCAGCTTCAGGCTTCCTCCTTCTCCTGGATGAGGCTGAACTTCTGTCTTGCCACTTAACATTGGTGTCAGTTTCCAAGGAACAGCCCAAGGCAACTCAGAGAACCAGTGAGGCCCAGCAAGGTGACCAGGGTGAGTGAGTGGGAGTCATCTGTGAATGCTGAGCTGTGTCCTCAGCTGTCCCTGAGCAGACCCTAGGGTATGGCAGTGTGTAGAGAAGTGGTCAGATGCCCAGCAGCCTGCTCGGAATGTCTGCTCTATTGCATCCTAGCTGGAATGCTATTTACTTCCCAGTCTGCTGGCTCAGTTTCCATGTATGAAGAATGGGACTTGAAAAAAATCAGGCCACTCCACAGAGTAAAGGTCAGTTTAAGAGGCAGAGAAAGGGCTTTGCAGAGCACGAGCTCTTATGATATCCACCTAGGTCACTGCATTCTGAGCAATGCTTGGTCTGTGATGTTTTTCGAGAACGTGTTACTGCTGTGCAAGAAATTCATGGACCCCTGTGAGGTCCTACTGTGGGAGATCTTTCAAGGTGGGCTTATAAAAACTTTGGGTTTCCCCTTATTCCTCTCTGTGGTAAGAGCCATTCTTCAGGGTAAAGTGAGGTAGGTGGGTTTTCCTGGTGGACAGCTGTCAGCTGGCCCTGGGCAACCTCCATCACCTGTGTCAGTCTGCTCCCCATGCAGGGCAGCACCTTGTTTCTAGGATGGAGAGGTTCCAGTGTGTTGCTGTAATTGAAAAGCAGAAAATGATGAGGGGAATACGGAACACCAAGACACTGGGGAGAACCCCTGAATTGCTTGGGCCATGAGAGGGTGGAAGGGACCAAATGTGCAGTGGATAGGAGGGTGGCCTGTGAAAGAGGGCCTCCTCTTTCACCATAGTGCACTTAGCAAGCTCTGTTCTATGTGACCTCATCTGTTTAAAAGTCTAGTATTAATGGAAAGTCCAATATTTCCTTGTGTTATTATACTGTTAAGGGGGTTGTCTTGGTTTGGATTTCCCAGAAACAGCTGGACACTATATTTGAGTGCAAGGAATTTATTTGGGAAATGGTTCTAGGAGGCTCCAGTGGAAGAATAGGGGAGAGAGAAAGGTGTGGTAGGGTACAGAAAGTCTCCTCAACAGACATTAATGACTTAATCCCTGAGACTTGTGAGAGTTAAGGCCTTGGGAGGGGGAATGGATCCAGATTATCCAGGTGAATCCTAAACGTAACCAAACAGCTTCTCATAAGAAGGAGGCAAAGGGAGATCAGACCTGGGAGGGGAAATGGCCAGAAAACCACAGTGACAAAGATTGATGAGTTTTCTCCAGAAGTCAGGGAATCCCAGCAGCCATCAAAGTTTGGAAGGATCCTGCTTTTGAGCCACCTGAATGAGAACCACCTGGCTGACACCTTATCTTGGGACTTTTGGCCTGCAGAAATGTGAGAGACTACATTTCTATTGTTTGAAGCTATCTAGACATTATACTGATTTCTTCCAGTGTCCTCACAAAACTCTTGCCCCAAGGCAAGGAAGGAAGTGGTTCTGGTGTGTTAATGAATTTGTCACCTCTCTGGGTGACTGGGCCCAGTCTAACTAGGGAAGGGCTATCTGGGTACCACACCACCCATTGTCTCACAGGAAGACAAGGACAGGGGAGGTTCTGTTCACCAAATCTCTAAGGTGATATCAGAGCTATCTCTTTCGGTGGACATCAACTCCCTGGCAGCTCTGGCCTGCTCTGTGCCCCAGGAAGGAACTGTCTGCTCTGTAGAAGGTCAAAATCAGAACACCTTTTATGGTTTTCTGCAGAACAAAGCAGTCAACATTCTCTGGCATAGTGAGTGTCTGGGGCTAGCATTTGCTCTGGGGGTGCGTAGTGGTGGCAGAAGTCAAGTCAACTTCATAAAACTGCTTTTTCTTCTGATGTCCGGAGAACCACACTGCAAGCTTCTTCTTACTCTCCCAGCCCAGGAACCCATCTCCTGCCTAGAGCAGTCCTCTTCTGTTTTCTATGATGCTGGAAAACTCTGCCCGAGTTGGGGAAGAGACAAGCTTTTGAAAAGGTACAGATAAAGGCTTTCATCTCATCGTAGTTATAGCAAGAAGCAAAGTGAGAAATGGATTTGGACACTGGATTGTAGAATTGAACTTCTTCCCTGCCACTCAAATTATGGTGAGAAACATAACCTAGGTGTCCCCATGGCCCACCCTCTCCTCTTGCCATTACTTTCCTAGAGCACATTTTCCTGGAGTTGAAGTGTATTCAGGAAACATACTGAGGACACCAGGAATATTAACTGCCTAGGCAGGGTGCTGTACAGGTCACCCACAGGTTTAGAAACAGTGTTATAGTTAGTTTTGGTGATGAGAGAGGGTGGATGCTATTGTATTAACCACTGAAAAAGTATTAACCATTATCAATCACAAACCATTATTAACCAACCCATTTTACAGCAGAGTAAACACAAGCTTATTGCCTCACTACTCAAAGTGTAGTACCTTCACCAGTACTGTCAGCAACACCTGAGATCTTATTAAAAGCACAGAATCTCAGCTCTGGGCTTTGTATTTCACCAGGTTCCCAGGCAGCTCATTAAATCTGACAAGCCCTGATGTACCCACCAAGTGCTGGGCCTTCCCATGACTCTGTTGACCAGGGGTCTTCTTACAGACTTGAGGGAGAAAGCAGGTGACCAATAGACACCCTAATCATCTCCAGGAGTCCTCTTCTAGAAGATGTGCAGGGAGCTGAGCACATGGTCTTCTTTCCACTTCTGGCTGCCTGCAATTGTGGAAGATGCCTCTCTCACAGTCACTCAGCTGTCCAGGCCTCTGCCAGTGTGTGCTGAGATGTGAGAAGTTATCGCATGGTGTCATGTGGCCAGGAAAGACAGGCCACTTCAAATTTTATTGGGCGACCAAGACTTTGGGGTCATAATTTTAGTAAGTTGCCTCTCGCTACCTCTCTGGCCCCTTTGCTGGTTGTTCTAGGCCCCTACGGGTGAGGGACCAATGCTTCTCTCTGCTGTCATGAAGAAAGTCTTCTCTGCCCCTCTAGGCCCTTGCTCTGGTAGAGACTTTCAGTCTGCTCCTTAAACTAACCAAGGCTCCAAATAATCCCATGTCTTTCCTGTAAGCTCTTTTGAATTCTCTTGTGCGTGTAGCATCGTGGAGAAGAGCCGTCTTGTTATGCCAAAGCAAGCTTCTCCCATGAGCCTTTGTAACACAAATAAAGTAGATGTTTGCCTTTGTTCCTCATGCTCCACTTTCTTGCACTCCCAGCACAGGCTTTTAACAGAGTTTATTATAAATGGAAAAGAAAGCTGCTAACACTGCAAAGGGCGCCTGTGCATTCTTCTCCTTCTAGCTCCTGCTCTTCTCTACTGCCTGTGTTTTCAATAATGAATGTCACAGGGGGCCAGGGAGATGAATGGGGACTGATAAGTGCAAACCATTTTTGCACTCAGCTCTCTGGAGTCAGTGAGGGGTGTCACCGCCTGATCCCCTGCCTGGCAAACAGCAGAAGGCACTTCCTCTGCCAGCCTTGCATACCCACTCCAGGAAGCTTCTCTGTGGTGGGCAGGGATGTGGGGGACTGATTCTGGCCTTGCCACCAATGTGCTGTGAAGCCATGATCACGTAACCCAGGCCTCAGGGCCTTGAGCTTCTTCTGTGCAGAGTGAAGTTCCTGCTCCATAAAGTTGCAGGACTATACAAGTTAAGGTATTCTACTTTGGATGAGGGATGAAATACTGAGTCCCAGCTGGGTGTGGTGGCGCACGCCTGTAATCCCAGCTTTCAGGATGTTTAGGCAGAAGATCCCACCAGTTTAAGGCCAGCCTGGGCTACACAGTGAGGTTAAGGCCAACCTGCACTATATTTTGAGATGAGAGAGAGAGAGAGAGAGAGCGCAGACTGCTGTCTGCTCCATAGTGCCTCCTATGAGTTGTTTTTCTGTCCTGGGGGCCTCCAGAGGACAAGGTCACCTTTCTTGCTGCAGGAGTTGTGAGATCAGAGACATGCAAACATTTGTAAAGCACTGTGACCGAAGGCATGGTGGTCCCGGTTATCACCCTCAAGTCTGCTGGTTCATAGTGTGTGTTCAAATGGAAAAAGGGTCCAGGTGCGGGACTGTGGTTGGGCGGACTTTCAATTAGAGTAAAAGCTGAAGAGGATGGGAAGGGAGGACTGTGTACTGGAATGATGACTGTGAAGCCCTTGGCACCTTCTGTGTGTTTTAAGTTTTTATCTCACCCGCATTCCCTCATCTCTCAGTGTACACACAATGTACACTGAGAGATGAGGGAGTGCAGTGATGTTTTTCTTAGGACCATTGGAATTTAGGGCCAACCAGTGCATCTTCATCTTTCCTTTCGTAAACTGGTGCCGGCTTGGTTCTCACCCATTCTCCATTTTACATTTTTAAGTTAGGGGAAGGACTTTGCTCTAATAAATAATGACACCCTCAAAAATCTAACGTGTCGATGGGTGTGATGAGGTTCCAGTCAAGTGGCCAAATCCTTAGGTGGGTGTCAGGGGACTTGAAGTGGGATTGGTAAGTTGTGAACAGAGGTGGAGGGCCGGCCAGGGACCAGATGAAAAGAGTTGGAGACCCCTGATGTTCTCTGTGGCCCGCCTCCTGGTGTCCACATTCTGTGTCATCCCTTCTCAAAATCACCAGAGGGCTGATCAGAGATGGACGAAGGGACTACAGTTTGGTGGCCTCCGAGCTAGTTCATGAAGAGCATAGCAGCTTTCATCTGGCCTCTTGTAGGTCTCGCCCTGGTAGCCGGTGCCATGACACAGGAAACCAGCAGCCCTTCGCAGAGGTTCACATGGAGCCTGGGCCCTCCTGCCAATAAGTAGTGCCACTTTCGAACCACGTGAGGGGGCTGCTGTGAAAGGCCCCTGGTCAGTGGCAGCTGACCTGGGTCCCCAAGCCAGAATCTCCCAGCTAGACTGCTCCTGAATACCCAACCCATACAGACAGAGAATGACAAGAAAGGTTTATTATTGTTCCAAGGCACTAAGTTTTAGGTGATAGAACTAATATAATGGGTAAGGCTCAGAGTACCGAAGATAGCTGAAGGTCGCAGTTACAGAAGCTGGGTTGTGCAAATGAAAGACGAGTTTTTGTATTGTTTTGAAGAAAATGCAGTTGATGAAACTTACAGCACAGGTGGGAAGGAGGAAAAGAGGGGGAGCATGCTCACTACCCAGGGCTGTGGGCTTCTCCAGCATGTAACACGTCAGGTTACAGGCTTCCAAAAGTCCATCAATACAGCCAAAGGGCCTGTGAACATGGTCTTGGGAGGATGAGGCCTTGTCACGCTCAGCCGGGGAGAGGAGGGTGCTACTGGCCATACAGTAGACGAGGCTTCGGTGTCTGTCCTGTAAAGCATGCAGGGTCTCTTAGAGGGTGACACCATTTGTCCAAGGGAGTAAAGTAACAGAGATCTATAAAGGGGTGTGCGGTAGGTTCAGCAGAGTCAGACCCTCTGTCTTTCTCATGCACTGAGATTCTTCAGTTTTGGAAGCTGTGAGACAAAATTCAGTTGACTATGGATCATCCTCAGAGCTGGGACGAAAACAAAAGCCAGGCCACAAGGATCAGGAGCTGGGGCACCAGGCCAGGGTGTGGGGCCAAGTGAGGACGACCCAACAGCTGCTGCAAATACTGCTGCTCATATTTTTAGAGGGACTGTTAAGCCTCTGTGACTGGGCTCAGCAAGTCTCTGTCAGTCTGGGATTCTCAGGCCCTATTCTTAGAAATTCTGTGATAACAGGCCTCTACTTTCTGATATACCGCAGTGACATATAAGAAAATCTGTTGGCTGGGCCAGCATGAGGCCAGAGACATTAGTCAAGGAAGGGTTCCTGCAGCCAAATGTGGGAGCCCCACTTGCTTCCCCTTCCCGTGCATGCGCCCGTGTCACCCAGACGGCATGTGAAGCTGAGATGGAGGCACCTGTCAGAGCTGATGGCACTTGGAATTACTGTTATTTTCAGGACATTAAGTCTTGTTACCTTTTCAGTAAGCTGAGCCTCTCAGTAGTGTTTTTTCTGATTGAAAATAAAATGCAATCAGTTGAAGAAATAGATAACATTAGAGGATTTTAAAAAATGAAATGATGCCTTCATCCAGGCACTCAAAAATATGGGTCACTTTTACAGCTCTCCTGTGCAGAGCAAATGCTACAGGGGGAAAGTGACCTGATCAAGACTAATTGGGTTGCAAGAGCCAAAATCCCACTCGAAACAACCAGCCCAAACCGAGCCAAACTAAAGCAATTAAAAAAAAAAGAAGTAGAAAGAAAGAATAAAATGAGAAATGTATGGGCTCAATCTGTGCGACTTTGATTTAGCTTTCACCTTCCTTTCTCTGTGTTTCTTGGTTCATATTCTCTATTGAGAGAGTTGGGTTGGTCAAGAACACATCAGGGTTTTCCCACCCAGGCAGGAGGGGCAGTAGTGTGGTACTGGAGCCTGTTCCTGTGGTTGGGGAGGCCAAAATAACTACAAATTACCCAAAATAACTACAATAAACCCTCATCCCTATGGGTTGCCCAGCTTATAACTGCATGCACATTGATAGGCTATAAAAAAATCTTATGCTAAGCTTGTCACATTTAGCAAAGCAAAGGAAAAAATATTATAAGCATGCAATAATTGTGATATACTTAATATTAAAAGTTGTTTGTTGTTCATCTGAAATTCACATCTAAATGGGTGTCTTGTCTTTTATCTGGTGACCTACCCAAGGGTTGTCCTTAAAATGTAAACTCTGTGTCTCAGGCACATAATGTGTTCATGGCCTGCTTGATTTCTGTGATCTGCCTTCATTTTCAAGAGAAGCAACCTAGCATGATGAGAAGGTGGAGCCCCTGGTGCTGAGGTCTGGATCTGTCACTTATGGACAGCGGGGAGCTGGGTCAGCTGCTGGCTCCAAGGTCCTCTGTTTCCTCATCGGGGAGCAGGCTGAGCCTCGCTCTTTCACAGGAGGTCCATTCCAGTTGTCACAGATGACAAAACTTCCTTCTTTTTAGACTAAATAATATTTTATTATATATATATATATATACTACGTTTTCTTTATCTTTTTATCCAACTGATGGACTCCTAGATTATTTTCATATCCTGGCTATTGTGAATAATGCTGGGATAAATATAATAGTGCAGACATCACTTTGAGATACTGAATGCAGAAATACCTCAAAGGAATGGAAACAAAGTTTTTGTAAATAGGGAGGGGTGATGCAGGGGAAGGGAGGGCAGGGGTAGGGGGAAACAAACAAGAACCAAGACACATCGTGTAAAGGTACGCGATCCCAATGATAAATGTAACTGTATTGTTTGCTTTAAATGCACCAATAAACTTAATAAAAAAAAAAGAAATACCCCAAAGGGCTAAGTGAAATAAGTCAGACACAGAAAGGTAAATATTGTCTGATCACACTTGTACATAAAATCTAAAATAGTCAAACTGATAGAAGCAAAGAATGGAACAGCAGTATCAGAAGGGGACATGGGGGATGTTACCTATGGGGTACAAAGTTTCAGAGGTAAAGATGAGTAAGTTCTGGAGAGCTGAGGTATAGCGCAATGAAGATATTTAATAGTCCTGAACTGCATGCTAGGAATTTGGAGGATCTTGACTGTTCTTACCACACACACACACACACACACACAGGTAACTGTGAGATGAAGAATATGTTAAGTATCTTGATTGTGATAATTATTTCACAACGTATATATACATCAGATCGTCACATTGTATACCTTAAATATATATAATTAGGGATTTTAAAGAAACATTGCTGTGAGAAATAAGTTCATGTGGGTAAAAATGCCCAGCAGGAAACCTGCCATGTAGCAGGTGCTCAGGTAACGCATGCCCCGCTCTTTCCTGCTCACCATGCAAGCAGAAATACTAGGAGCGATTATTATTTATGGAGTAGCTGTTTCCCTTGATAGCAGATAGGGGATAATGTGGTGTGCAGTTATTGTCTCATTTAGTTCTCACAACTCTTGAGTGAGGGAGCTACTACTTTTATCCTCCACGGATTGATATGAAACTTAGGATCAGACTGTATGATAGTGGCAGAAGGAGCCGGGGCTGAAGGACAGCCAGGATGTGAACCCCGCACAGGGTCCGTGCTGTCCGCTCTCTCCCTGCCACTTAGAAAGCATGCATCTCATTGTGTCTGCGCTCTTTGGATCTACTCTGTCCAGCCCAAGGCAAGTCTTTCGTTTACTCATGTTTGCTGAGTGCTTGCACTGTGCAGGCCCTCTGCTGGACCCTGGAGATGCAGCAAAGAGAAAGGCTTCTTCCCCTGCAGACTTCCAGTCCCAGCCACGAGCAGGCGATAAACAAGTAAACAAACAGACACTGGCAGTGCATAGCATCCTACTGTGCAGTGCAGCACAGACAAAATTAAATAGAGGAACCAGGGACGTGGCCGGGGCTTCGAGGCTGGAAGAAGGGTATGTGAAGTAAGAAGAGTGTCCATGGAGGGCTTCTCTGAGGAGGTGGCACGTGAAGTTGCAGGCAGAGAGCTGGTGGCGACAAGGACAAGCCAGGCGCGGCAGGGGCTCTGCAGATGCTGATGTGAAGCAGAGGGTGTGAGGGAGAGGTAGGAGATGAGGTCAGACCACAGCAGGGAGCTGGGTGGTTTGTCGCTCTGTGATAGAAGACGTACATTTGCCAGGGAATATTCTGTTTGTGACCCACAGTGCCAACCACAGCTTCGGGAGAAAGGCCTCTGTCTCCAAGGAGCTGACGCTGTGGAAGGAAACCAATCATGCCACTTATCGCCCCAGTTTGAAAAGTAATTGAGGACACACGTGTAAAGGCCAGGGCAATCTTTTCTGCCCATTATGTGCCCTGCTGTTAGGCGATGAGAAGCTGGTAGAGTCAGGGCATGAGGGATTAACCGCACCTTCTCTCCTGCCACCTCTGCTTCTCTGATGCTCCTAAGGGCGCACTGCTCCCAGCCAGCAGCTGGGCCCTGCTTTAGCAGGTGACTTCTCAGAGGATATCTCCTACACCTCCTTGTCCTTGTGTGCTCAAGGAGGAAAGCTGCAAGAGACCTTATAGAACTGCATTGAAAAACAAGGTGACGGCATTGCAAACTCTCATTTATGGTGGTCCTGGCGAAAGCTCTTTGGTCCTGGGTATTTCCAAGGCTGTTTATTAGGTAGATTGTTTTGGTCTTTGGAGCATTTTCATGCCCAGGCTGCCCTTGCTGTTTTATTTGGTTCTGACTTTGTGCAGATGCCTGTTTTCTTCAGTCCAGTCATTCATGAATTTATCAATTTCTTCATTCTCTAAAGCAGCACTTAACTGAGCACCTATTTTCTGCCTGGCACAGAGCTGCTCTTTGGAATTAACAATAGAGTCTAATGGCTAAGAGTTTTCAGGTCAAACAGTCCCGAATTCAAATCTAAATTCAGCCCCTATAGTTATTCTTGTGCTTGCTTGTTTCATCTGAAACATAAGGATGGGAACAGAATGGGCTCTCTGTCTGTCCAATTCTTTGCACTTACCCTCTCTCTTAGCCTTGGTGGAGAGGAGATTTTAGTCTAGCACCCCATCCTATTACAGCGTGAAAGACGTGCAAGAGGACTTCGAGTGGAGTGGAAGTGTCCCACTCTGGAGGTGAAGAACCAAGGGCAGGGCGGCTCTGCGGGATCCGGCCTCTAGGGTCCTCAGGAAGTGGAAGTGGCTAAAATACTGGGAGGAACAAGAGGGCTGCCAAGGCAGAAGGGTGCAGAAACAATGAAGCAGCCTTCACGACATGAGCATGAGGAGATCCACCATCAGAGAGTGGCCTGTGCACAGCCAGCCCGGCCACCCTGCCTAAAGGTCATTGCGAGGCTTGGCTGGCTAAGGAGGCACTGCAGGAACCAGACACTTGGGCACACACAGCCTCTCATTAGCTGTGTGACCTTGGGCGAGGCATTGTCTCATCTGCAAAGCCAGGCAGATGGCCCGGCTCTCCTCACAGCGTGGCTGGAGGGATTCACGGAGGGGATACGTGCACGCTTTGGGTCATGCCCACACCAGTCTTCACAGAATGAACAGCAGCGGCTTTGGGATTCTAATTCTCTTCCCAGTGCCTTCTCCTTTCCTGCCTGCGCTTCTCCAGAACCCTCCGACCATTTGACCCTACCTCACGTGTTTGTGTTGTTCATTGTTCACTCTCCGTCCCAAACTAGGATGTAAATTCCTTGAGGTCTGGGATTTTCATCTGTATTGTTTGCTACTGTATTCTGACTGTTTTCTGGAATGGTTCTTGGCACACACAGGAGTACAGTGAAGACTTCTCAAGGATTGAGGGGATGAAAAAAAAAACCGAGAAAATCATTATCCTGTGGAGTTTACCATGCTTGTGGTCAGCTCTGAGTGATAATGGTGCCTACCCAACCTTGACAACATGGACACAGCTACCATGTGCAGTGGTGATGGTAAAAGTAACATCTGCTTCTTGAGGATGGAGGGGCAGGTCTGCAAGATGCCCAGCCCCTGCCTGCTACATAGGGATACCTGTTCCCTGTTAGTGACATTACTGCTGGGTACGGTGCGTTCGCTCCTCCAGGACACCCAGGCTCCTCTGACTATGGTGAGGACTGCCTTTGACAGCTGAAGACTGAGAGACCCCACCCAGACTGCACTCTGGATCTTTGATTCTATTCCTTAGCTCTCTGACTGTGGGTCCCTGGAATTTACTAGAATTTTGCCATCTTGTGACAGGTTACTACTGTTCAAATGTACCCACCTTAGACTCAATAGGGTTGGCTAAGATGGAAATATCAGAAGCTTCTGTGCAGCAGATAGTCCACACAATGGGCCAGTGCTCAGTTCTGCCCTCAAGGCCTAGTTCTGAATCCTTGGTGGCACCTCCCTTCTCCTCCTCATGTCACTGTGGACAGACTCCCTTGACAACATGAGGACTGGGAGGGAGCAGGGGAATAACTGCCCCTACCCCCTCACAGCACAGGCACTGTGTGCTGTGCAGGAATCATGTTGATGTGTACAGTCACCTGCCATACAGAAACCAACCAGCCCTTTCTACCGAAGGGGCATCTGGGACTGAGAGGAAGGAGCACGGTGGTGTATGTACATCTTTACCATGTGAATAGAAGCAGGATGGCAAGCTGGCCAATAGTCTGTGCCCTAGACCCTGGGATCTGCACTCAGGCCCCCTTTTCACCAGCTGCCTGCCTCAGTTTACCCCTTTAAAGTGAGGAGCACGAACAATAAATGTGGCCTCTTTATTGTCACAAGTACTAAGTAATATGACACATAAAATGTACATGGATCAGTAGCGGTCACATTATCAATGAATATTGATTATTGGTTAATTATAATGAAAAATACTTAATAATAAAATAAAATGTGTCAATATTTTAAATAAAAGTAACCCAACAGTAAATTTGAAGATGAAATGATTATCTCTCAATTAATTCTCAGTTAACATCAGTTACTATTTCTGTGGTTATCCCCACCATGTGGCACGGTGCTTGGCAGAGGGCCAGTACTCAGCAGTGATGAGTTAAGTAGACACCCAGTCTGGCTCTGTGAGTGACAGAGTGGGGTTTCGGCCTGGGCTGCTGGACTCCAGAGGCTGTGCTTATCATGAGAAATGAAGCCAGAGCTGAGCAGGTAGGGAGCTGTTCTCCTTGATGGAACAGGAAGGCAGGAGTTAGGCCCAGAGTCCAGATGCTCCAACTCTCGGGTCACTGTACTCAGTCCCTTTGCCTGAGAACAGTTCTGTGGATCACTGGGGGAGCTGGTGAGGATTTGATGAGGAAAACATGCATGCAAAGTACATGACCAAGGGCCTCACACTAGGTAAACATCACAGCTTGCATGACTATTTTCCATGCATGCACTTATTAACGCATTCATATTATTTTGAAGTCACCTATGTTCTTGGAAATGGGCTTATTGAAGGTGTAGATGAAATCAGACTTGGGCCCTTGTTTCAGGCACTCAGAAGAGACTCCAGTAAATGAATAAAATGTGCTAAGTATGTTTAACCCAGCTGGGTTGTTAAGGCACAACTCCCTGGAGGAGATGACAGTAAAGGTGGTCCTTTCTTATTATTTTTCTGTATGTTTGTGACACATAATGGTTACACACATTCATTTGGAGGTGGTTCTTCATGATAAGTGTCCACCAAGTCGAGGTGGTGGGGAGATTCCAAGGAAACAGCATATGGAAAGGTCCTGAGAACAATGAAGTGGCCTTGCAGGACGTGGGGAGGGCGAATGGTAGAGTGTTCTGTCCAGCTGGTGCTTGCATTTTGTTGGAAGAGATTTTCTAAAAAGTAGTTTAAGGATCCACATACATAGAATTAAATACCAAGATACATCATATTCCTGATGGGATTAATTCATTTAGATAGTCATCAGCCTATCTGGAATACTTACTGCAGGCCACAAGATCATCCATTTGGACTTTAACCTAAAGGCAATGAGGAGCCATTTAAGACTTACTATAGATATCAGAGGTCAGAAACAAGGTTTCTGTTATTCACTGCTGAGAAAAATGGTGCTCAAGTCATAGTAGATAATTATTGAACGAATTTAAAATTATCCCGGCAACAGTGTGGAGCTAGACTGGGGAGTTGGGAAAGACAGGCAACTATGATTAATTAGCTTCAGTCCAGAAAAATGCTTCCTGTTTCTTGTTACTGAAGCAATTATTGAATGAATGAAGGAATGAATGAATTGTTGTCCCATTCTGCTGTCTTTGTTAAGGCAGTAACAGTTTAGGGGCTTGTGAACCATACTAACTGAGAATTATATAGCAGTACATAAGTCTTGGGCTAAACAACCACTTGAACTCCCAAAGAATTATAACTGGGCCAGAAACACTTTCTGGAATTTGCTAAGACCTATCCTGCACCCACTTGGCTTCATGAAAAGCATGAGAATTCTTTGTCTCCTGTCCTAACTCCCTGTGGTCTTCAGTGTCTGCAGGGACAGTGAATCCATAGATTCTTTGCATAAACAGGAATGTGGCACTTTGGAAAGGCTTGGCTGTATTGCATACCCAGGACAGAGAAAATCCCACTGAAAATACTCCACCCTATCTTGCTCAGGTGTGCATTGGGTTACCTAAGTCTTTCCTGATTCACCTTGGGAAAAATGGGCCCTCAGTTTACCCAAGGCCTGTCCCACAGCCCACATGGGTTTGGTCTTAGCAAGGAGAATCAACAGCCTCCCTGCTTAGGACTCTGAACGCTTGGTCTTATATTTTATATAACAGGAGACTCTCAGATGTGCGCATTTACTCCTGACCTCTACAGGGTAACTTTTTGGCGGAGCCTGGCACTTATCAGCTGCTGGGCCACTTCATATTCTGGGTAGGGTTGATTAATTTAGATGGCCACCACCCTGTCTGCTCTACTATTGGTCACAATATTGTCCATTTCTTTATTTCTTAATAAATAGATTACCGAGTGCTTGTCATGTGCAAGTGCCTGCCATGGTTCTAGATTCTGGAGAAGATGATTAATAAACAGATATTTAGTTATCATAATGGAGCTCATAATCTAGCAAGGGAAGCATGTAAACAAGTTAACAACAGGTAGACTAGTGACAGATGAGAGAAAGTCCCAGGAAGGAAACAAGTAAGGAAATGAACTAATGAAGGATGAACTAGTGAAACAGGAACTGGGGGACAGTTCCTCTTCTGAAGAGATGACATGCAAATGGATTCCAGGGGAAGAGAAAGACCAGAGTTGGGGGAAGACTCCAAAGACCAGATGGAGAAACTAGAATGGGCAAAGTCCCAGAGGTAGGGAAGAGCTGGGCATATGTGCTAGTTGAGAGAGGAGCAGAGTGCAATGAGCAAGGTAGAAAATGAAAATGGAGTGGATTAGGGATGGGGGTAGAGGGTAGTTTTGCAAGACCTTGGGGGGGCGGTTGGAGGGGGGCAGTGGCAATCTTCCTTTTTCTGTCACATGCTAAGGGAAAATTTTGCGAGTAAAGACATACCCACTTTGAGCTTTACACACTAGAAGAGCAGCAGTGTAGAGGATTAACATTTACATGTGGAGGACTAGGATGGAATGGGGAACATAATGGGCACACTTTGAGAACACTGCATGGGAGGGCTGCGGAGAAGCCAGAGGGGCGTCGGCAGTCAGCTTCTTCCTCTGCAGTGAATGCAAGTGTTCCCAACAGCTAGCTGGCTGGTGGGGCTGGGAAGTCTCCTCCCAGGCACCTGCACTCCTCGACTGGTGCACCCCTCTCATACCTGTCGTCTTAGTGCCAGGCCATGTGCGGGCAGGGAGCGTCCAAGGGAGAGAGGGAGAGAGACAGACCTTGCCTTTGCCTTAAGGAAATTTACTCACTAGTCATTTAAAATCGACAGAAGCAAGGGTTACAAAACAAGCATCTTGGACTTGCCTTTTCTGTCTCTCATTTAGTTAAGTTCCGGCTGCTGTCACACATTCACAATCATTAAAATGTAGTTTTCTGTGTTTAACTTACTTCTACAGATTAACTTTCCCTAACTCATTATGGTGGCCTTGACCTTGGTCTATTCATGAAAGACCACAGAAACCATTAACCGAGTGGGTTTCTTTTTATAGGAACGGCACAATTTTATCTGCTAGAGGCATTGGCTGATTTGGATTGCATTGTGAGTGAATTGTATCCACTACAAATGTTCATGGATCTGCGAATGCATTGTAAATAAATTGCCCCAAGTAATTGTTAAGTGATGGCCTTACAATCATGCTGGCATAAGAAAAACAACCAGAGAGAGAGAGATTCAGCAGTTTTGCAGTCAGTGTTCAAAAAGGAGCCCGGGAATTTGCAAGGAGACAGCCAAGGTGGATTAGGTGAATGAACGCACACGGCCATTTGGTGTCCTGAGAGATTATTAGGGAATTGGATTTATAATTATTAAGACTATAAAGTGTTGGTCGTGCCCATGTAAGTATCTACGCTGGATATAAGTGTTCAAGTTTCGGGCCCTTCCCTGAGCTACTCCTGGTCCCCAGAAGAGGGCTTGTTTATCTATTTATCTGTTAGCTGTTTCTGTGTAACAAACCTCTGCAGTCATCTCTGCGTTTCATGATGGGGAGCACTTATTCCTGTGGATCTGTGGGCTGGCTGGGCTTGGCCCGACCATTCTGCTTTCACAGCACATCTGGGCTGGGCTGGCTCAGCTGCACGTTTCTCATCCCGCTGTCCCCAGGCACACAGCCAGGGCATGCTCTTTCCATGCAGATGGTGGAGGGATGAGAGCAGGGAGAATTCACAAGGCCTCTCCACTGCATGCTGTCAACTCCGTCTCATTTGTTTGCCAACACGAGCCCTATGGATAAGCCCCAAGTCAAAGATGAGGAGATTCCCTCCATTTTTGATGAGGCAAGGATTAGATGCTAGGAAGAGTGAAGAATGGACCCTCAGAGTTAATCCATTGCTGGGATAAGTGCGGCTTCCATTTCACCTACCCTCACATATCTTGCATGGTGCCGGACACAAAGGGAGATTGCCGCACTCCAGACCTACCCCACTCACAGGTTAGGACTCTGGCGAAAAGACTTCTGGCTCCTGTCATCATTTTCATTGTGTCTGCACGGGGGTCTTTTCAGAAGTCTCGCCTCTTCAGTTCTGATCCCAGTTCAGTTCAATCCATCCTCCAAAGTAACCAGAATGCTCTTCCTAAAAGGTGAATAAGGTATTGAGCTCCTCTGTTTAAGCGGTTTGAATGGTTCCTGACTTGCTGGTAGGAGGAAGTTCAGCCTACTAAGGCTGTCAGTTATTCTGGACCCCTGAACTGTCTGGGCTCGTCTGCTGTCATCCTTCTGGTCTCCAGCCCCTTCCTCATGCTACCTTCATTCTAGCTCAGTGGCTCTCACCCTGGGAACCACAGACAGGCTTGAGATTGAGGTGTGAGGGCCATGGTATCATGGTTAAAGATCTTATCCAAACGACACTAATTGTTACCTAACAAGTACATAGATAGTCACGCATACGCACACACACACACACACACACACACACACACACACACACAGAGCCATTTTGCAACTTACCTAGATGGGATTGTGAAGGGTAAATTTAGAATTCAGTTAAAAGGAAGTGTTGCATTATGAGCATTCTTTTACGGTTTTTTAGCTCCTTATCCACAGACACAGAGAGCAACACTTCTATCAAGTGGATATCCATGGTGGTTTTGAACATCACAGAACCAACCACAGTGGAGCCCTGGCCTCCTCTTCAACATGAACCCTGTGGCTCTGGCTACCTTGAGTTCCCTCGGCACCTCCTATAGTGCTTCATAGTAGGACTTAGTCTTTCTCTGAGTCATATTTTCTTACACACACCAAACCTATCTTATTTCTTTCCCTGCTTAGCTCAGTGGCTAATGTATACTAGGTGGTTTGTGAACATTTCCTAATGAATGAATGAGTGAATAATTCTGAGTCATGGAGAACTTTTTAGAGTACTGGTTCTTAAACTATGCTTTCTGAAGGCTTGTAATGTATGGAATGGTGGGCTCCATCCTGCAGTTTCTAATCAGTGGTTCTGGAGGGGCCCTGAGGGTTTGCCTGTCCCAAGTGATGCTAATGGTAAGCCCTGGGGACCACACTGTGAGAGCCACTGCTCTGCCAAATGATGCTCTGATGGTTCTCTGTGTAGAAATAACCCCGGCCACTAATTTTGGGTAAGGGAGACACCTAGAGGGGGGTTTAACTGCTTTTCATTCATGGATGAAATTGGTGCCTGAATGTCCAATTTTGCTGTCAAGGAGGAACTGAAGTTCTCAAGACAGGCCAATTTAATAGAAATGACCCAAAACTCACTGCTGGTTTCATCTCCACTGCTGTAGGGAAATCCTGGTTGTGTTAAAGACGTTCAAGAGGACGTGATACTAGGACAGAGATAAAAGAGACAAAAGAGTGCTTTCTGTCTTATTCCTGGGTGTTCACACTCTTCAGACACTGGGGAAATTCAGAAGAATGTCATGCCCCCCGTGTCCTCCACACATGCTCTCTAAGCACTGACATACTCACTCCAGCCTCTGCAGCTGCTCCGTGCTTATGTGCGGTCCTCGGTCAAGACCATCCTAAGAAAATCTTGCCTCACAGAAGGCTAAGGCTGAGGGTTTTCAGCGGGGAAACCATTCATTCTCCCTCTTAACAAGGCTGCTGAGCACCTGCCATGTTGTGGACTCTGTTCTAGAAGCTGAGTCATCTTCCAGAGGCAGAGACCGAACAAGCCCACCAGTGTAACTGCTGATTGGCTATCGCTGCATAACAAGCTGCCCCACAACTTAGAGCAGTGGTGTATTCTTGGCTCACATACATGTGGTCTAGCTGTCCTGGGCAGGGCCCTGCTAGGTTTGCTCAGGCACCTGTGGGTCCTGGGTTGGGGATCCCTGTCTCTAGGACTGGCAAGCTCACCCACAGATCCCTTTTCAAGGATTTATGAGGCCCTAGTGAAAGCCAGCGGAAGCAGTGGGGTCTTGATTCCTTAGACTTATAAGTGGCCACCATCACTTCTTCCCCATTTTCCAGTCCCTGGAGTCTGCCCAAGGCCAAGGCTGAGTGTGTAGATGCAGGTTGGAGTGAAGAACTGAGACAGTCATGTAAGAGATAGCGTGTGGCATCCAGTCCTAGCACACAGTGCTATGCAGACACGTGCAGCAGCTTCTGGCTTTACCAGTGGGCAGGGGTGCCACCTTTGGCCAGCACTTTGGTGACCAGGGAGACCTGGGGGATGGTGCATGCTCCCGTGAGTATTGTACTATAAGTACTAAGGTACATTTCTGGCTGTGTGGCATGGACTTCCCTTCTTGCTATTAAGCATGATCTAGTTACAGAGGCCTCTGGTCATAGCTGGCAGCTATTCTAGCTCTGGAGGGTACCTGTTTTGTTTGCCACTGTTCTAGACACGTTCTCATCACAGCATCACAATACCTATAAAAGGCTAGCATAGTTTGAGGAACTTCTCTCTTCTGGGTTATACGCACACCCGTGTGCTTGCTCACATGCACACAAGCACACAAGCACGTGCACATAACCACATGGCCACTTCTGTGTGCTTTGGAACGGCCTCTTCCACATCAGCCCATGAGAGAACACAGTCTCGACCCCTGGTGCTCACAGGAGGCAGCTGCTGGCAGTTGGATCGTCCGCCAGCTCCGAAGCTGGGCAGGTGGATCTGGAAGTGGGTGTGGATACGCAGTGTGTATAAAGGCACACACAACTTCTTGAGGAACCACGGCTATGACAGCAGCAGGGGCTTGATCTGGACCAGTGTGGGGGGGATGCACGGTGGGAACAGGTGGAGAGTGGCTTTCAGATTCAGTATTTATTTGCCACCATTGATTAATCCATCAACCAAAAGTCCCCCTTTAGGGAGCCGAAGGAAAAATCAGACAACATACACACATAAATGGATTTACTCTCAGAAGTCTTTTATCATTGGAATGAAATGACTTTTTTCTCCTGTCTTTGTGGATCAAAACTTGTTCTCATATCCTCTGGCAAAACGCCAGTTCTGTGAGTATAGAGGGGAGTAGGGGATAGAAGGGGAAAGTAACACCAATTGTATAAGTGCCCTTGAAATGTTAGCATGTTAGTATTCCCATTTTTTTGGTAAGAAGCCAAGGCCTCAAAGTACAAGCAACTTGCTCAAGGTAAGCAGTCTAGAGATTTGAATCTGGATCTCATCATGCTGACGGTCCTCTTTCTACCTTCCTAGACTTGGAGTGCTTGGTGGGCTTCCAGAGGTGAGCCGTGAAGACTAAGAAGCCTCCTGAGATCAACAACTTCCAGCTCTGCGAGCCTGGTCTGTGTGGGTGAAGTGGGGAAGGGGTGGGACAGCCTGGGGTGTGTCCTCCTTGATCAGTGCTTCTCTGCCTGCTGGTAGATCAGGACCTTGGTGAGGCCCCAGCTCCTGGGGGTGGCGACCCTCTCCTGGTGCTGCTGTATTTCCACCTGTCCCTCTGCCATTATGCCTCCCTTGCTCTCTGGCAAATGTAGCTCCTGAGAACACCTCCCCAAGAAGCCACCTGCACAGATCTGCACTTGATACCTATTGCCAGGGAAACCAGCCTGTCTCACACTGGCAGTGAAATGCTCCAACCTTGAAGACAAATTTGTCGCTTTTGCTCACACATCTTTGCCTAGATCTAGTCATAGGTTCCACTCCAAACAGTTATAACCCCAACATTTTCCCAGAAGGGAGAACTGTACATGCTTGGTTAAAGATAATGGAATGGGAGACCATGAAAAAGGCTGGCAGAGCTGTCAGTCCATGATCCTGCATTGGCCTTTAGAGTGTGGTCTTGGATGTTCCCTACTCTGAAGCACTTTCCTTGCCAGAGCTGTAGCTTGTAGGAATCGGGCCAGCATTGTCATCAGTCACCTGCTGAGTGGTCCCTTGTTCTCTCGTCTTTGTGTCTGCTGATCCATGGTGCCAGTTCACTTGTCCCCTGATTGGAAAGATGGCTCTTTCCCTAGAATAGAGAAAAAATAAGGATATTTGGGGGATAGTTTGATCCAAGGCCTGTTTGACTCCACAGCACCCTGGTTTCCTCTTGTCAGTGGGCAACGTGGGCATGGGTATGGGTCTCCAAACACACGGCTCCGGCTGTTATCATCTGGTGAATCACCTGTCGAAGACTGAATTTCTTACAGGCTCAGGGCAGGTGGCCCTACTTATGCAAGGAAAAGACTAGAAGCAGCAGAGATGCTGCCATTCACAGTCTCTTCAGGGCATTGTTTTGCCAGCATTGCTGTCTGTTGGCTCAGCACTGGCTACAGCAGTCAGTCATCAGATGGGATTGCATCTTTGTCCCAGACCTGGGGCCCACATGAGATGACCTTGTGACTAAATGGCAGACAGCGAAGGATCTGAAAAAGCAAATTGGTTTACATTTATTGAATGGGTTCTTTGGTCACTTAATCCCTACTGAGAACCTAGGAGTTGAGTTTGAATGACTTACTAAAAAGTGGCAGCGCTGGGGGTTGAGCCTAGGAAGGGGGCTCCAGACTCTCTGCCCCACCTCACCTTCTGCTACTTCTTGATGAAGTCTAGCTATATATTCCTTGAACACACACTAATCACTGTCTCCATGTTCTAGGCCCTGTGCCAGATGTTGGCATACAGCCTCAATCCCCTGGATCTCAGCACAATCCATTGCTCAGTATCCTGCTGTAATGTATGCCACACAGTACATTTATTTTGGTATTTAGTGCTGGAGGAATCACATCAGACGACATTGTACACAAATTTCTATAAAAACCGTGTAACTTGCTGCTTCACATATTGCTTTGGCCACCAGGAAGCTCATATCTCAATCAGAGCAAATGGTTTACAGTTTGGAGTCAGCACTTCAGTTTCCTGAACCTTCCCTCTGGTCTAGATTTTCTCTTTTGGCTGCAAAGTTGTCCTTTGTTGCAAAATACCTTAAATTCTTTTCAGAAGGAAGCTGCAAGAAAATGATTCCATCTTTATTATTCATTCTTAGGTTCCTACTGGAGAAAGCAGGCCCCTTGCCAAAGCACTCCACTTATAAAATTCTTTGAGTAGTGGCTACTGCTGTTCTGATTCCCCGGGGTAACCAGAGTTTGTGAAAGGTCACATCGATGTAGGAAAAAAATTTTGTTTTTTGTTTTTTCCCCCTTGGGCCATGGCCCCAGCTTTGTGCCAGCTGTACATTTGAGGAGTAGGTGGCCAGGCAGACTCTCACCTGAGCAGTTAATAAAATCTATTGCGCTTTGATGGATTTTCCCTGCAAGCTAGAATTGATCTGTCCTCTTTGTGATTTGTGAGATGGCAGAGAAACACCAAACACCATCATGGCTTGGGACACGTTGGGGCGGGGGGAGAAAGAAAAGGAAAAGGAAGTCCATTTCTGAGGCTTTCCCGGTGTAGAAACAACTGGGACTGCTGGGGTCATTTTATTTGATGGATTGGAAATAAAGTGGATCTTATTAACATTTTAATAAAGAGAATCTCTTTGCACTAGGCTGCAAGTGGCCACCGGTCCCCGGTGCAATTCATGCAATTCTATTCTCTGGAAAGTGGAGTCGGCTGGCATTGCCCAGCGTGATTTGTGAGGCTGGGCCCCAACAGCCCCCCCCCAAAGCGAGCACGCTGCCTCCTCGGAGGGGCTCCCTTCGTGCGGTGCTCTCCCCGTATCTGCCATGCAAAACGAGGGAGCTTTATGAAGGAATCCGTCTTGTAAAGCCATTGGTCCTGGTCATCAGCCTCTACCCAATGCTTTCGTGATGCTGCCGCTGATCTATTTGGGAAGTTGGCTGGCTGGCGAGGCAGAGCCTCTCCTCAAAGCCTGGCTCCCACGGAAAATATGCTCAGTGCAGCCGCGTGCATGAAAGAAAACGCCGCCGCCGGGCGCTTCTAGTCTGGCAAAATGCAGCCCAGAACTCCGCTCCTCCTGTGCGTTCTGCTGTCCCAGGTAGGGAAGAGGAGCCGCCGGGCGCGCTCAGCACCCGGCTTCTTCATTCTGATAGCCAGCGCGGCTCGCGAGGGGCGTTCGGAGGCTTGGGGGCTCCGGGTGCGGCTGTGAAGACAGACCCGGGTTCCGGAGGGAGGTCAGCCGCAGCCCAGCGGATCTGAGCGTCCCGGACTTACCACTTGGGCTTGCGTGTGTGTGTGTGTGTGTGTGTGTGTGTGTGTGTGTGTGTGTGTGTGTGTGTGTGTGCGCATAGGGGAGGAGAGAGCTCCCGAGCCCCCCTTTTTTTGTAAGCAGGGGCAACATCCTCGCCTCCATCAAGTACAGTAACTTTGGTTCGCCTCCTTCAGAGGCCCAGGCATTGGTGAAAGACTCAGTTGGAAGCGACCCCAAGGAGTCCTGCTTTCCCCCAGCCTAGCGCCCGGTGGCGGAAGCGCTGCTGGGGTCCAGATAGCGGGCCGCCCGGCTGGAGAGGCCGAGCTGGCATCGCAGACTTCG
>NW_022900944.1:44571289-44603750 GCF_012274545.1 Fukomys damarensis
GGCGCAGGGCGCAGGCCCCAGCCCCCTCCCACCCCCCATTGTCCATCCAGCTGGAGCTCGGGCCCAAGCCCAGGCTACGTTGCTTTCCCGGGCGGGCGGGTGCGGAGCGCAGAGAAAAGTTCAAGCCTTGCCCACCCGGGATGCAGCTGCCTGGTTAACCCTCCAAGCGCTGCGGCTGTCAGGCAGGGCCCGCGACCCAGCCAGAGAGGGGCTCTGGAGACAGGCCTTCTGCCACCGCTCTGCATCTCGGGGATCTTGGGAAGTTTCCGGGCAGGGAAGCCGTGCCAGAGACCAGGCCGAGGTACTGTCGGCTGAGGGGCGCGCCCAGCCCTACTTAGGGCCTGTGGCTGCCAGAGCACCCTACCCCAGTCCCTGTGGGCCTCCCTGTCGTCCTCTGCGACTCTTCGTGGGCTGGCAGCTTACAAATGGGTGGGTGAGAAAAAGGCAGGGCCGGGCAGGGAGGAGGGAAGGGGACAGGGAGTGCCGCGGGTGCTTGCAATGGAGCTGAGTTGTGGCCAGGACTCCTGCCTGGATGCCAGAGGAAGAGGCGTATGTGTTTGCTTGGGATGAGAAGGGGCATGAGGAGATCCCGTGCAGCCTTAGAAGGAGACTACTGCTGGGTCAGTGGTGAGGTTAGTCCGGAAATGGACCAGCATCCCAGGAATGCGGCGACCGTGGAAGTGACTCCAAGAAGGGATCTGTGAATGAGTGTGCCAAGGGGCAGAGGAAGGTGCCTGGTTTCTGACTTCTTCCCTGGATACGCTGCTCCATGCAGGACAACTCAAGTGTAGCTTCTCTCCTACCAGGATGATTCTCTTGGGGTCCTTATGGCCTTCAGTCTTGCCTCAGTTTCCTAAATTTTCTGGGCTCCAAACAGCCCCATGGCTGTATGTTGTATATGTATGCTATTGTAGTGAAATGGTTCAGAGCATGTCTCAGATGGAAAGATTTGACAAATCCTTCTTGCCCTGTGCTACTGGTTCCACCCTGGGCAAGTTGCTTTACCTCTCTGAGCTTCCAGGTGCTCCACTGTGAAATTAATCTACTGCTTTCCTGGGACTGCTGGGTAGGGTTGCATCTAACAGGATGCCCTAGGTAATGAATTTGCTCAGGTCTGCCACTCCAGGTGCTATTGTTGTCTGGGGCAATAAATATTGCCTTCCCAGCACTTTGCCTGGTATGGTTCTACTTCTGTTCAGATTCCAGAGCTTGCTTGAAGTCATGCCTCCCTTAGAGCAAGTCAGAGGGAGTGCCAGCGGCCAAGATCCCCCCACTCTAGGGGCACTGCGTATGCACCCTCTGCAAAGCATCTGTGTATATCCTCCCCCAGTGTCTGGCTGGCACAGGTGGCTTCTGAAGGCTCACTCAGTTGCTTTAGAATAGGAGTTGAATTGCCTGCCCTGAGGCACTTATTTCTCTTTTCGATTGTTACACATGATCTGAGCAAATGTCCACATTAGGACAGTAATTGATATCCTGGTAGCAATAGCACCTCTCTAGGAAATCATCTGAGTACAATCACCAGCAGGAGGTTCAAGTGCACAGCTCTGTGTACCATAAAGAAAAGTGGGGAAAGTCTCTGAGCCTTTGAGTCAGCCAGAAAGAATGAAACTTTCCTGAGGCAGAGAAAACCGAAGAGAGGGAAAAACAAAGTAATAAAGCAAATTAGTCACTCTGCCCTGGTGGTGCTCAGGCAAGCCTATGTGTGTTTTTCCACCGCAGTTGTAAGACACTGGGTCCGGCTTTGGAAGCCATTAGTCTCTGTAAGCTTATAGGCAGGGTTGCTGATGTTTTGGCATTTGGGTAGGCGATGAGGAATTCTAAGCAACAATGGCTGGAAGCTGGCAAATTTAAACAATAGTCACCTTTCCTCTTTTGGAGTGTTTAGGAAAAGACCAGCCCAGAAGTGGCCCCTACGGTAATGAATGTGACACAAGAGAGACATGAGCTAGAAATTCCACTGTAGATACCATCCCTCCAGCCCCCATTGGGTAGCCCTTGCAACTAACCCAATGTTTCAACAATGCATGAGTAATCTCCCAAGAATAGGGATTTTAGGGAGTGGTTCAGGTTTGGAGAGCAATCACTCGGGAGTGCCTAAAAATGTTCCATGTGATTCTGATTTTGATTTAAAGTGGGGTGTTCTCTCTTGGAGTAAGAATCTGGTTTTCAGGATTTTAAATGAGAATCTGTAGCTTTCAAACTGGTTGCAACTTCACAAAGTTTGAGAGCAGTGTTTCTCTGCAGACACCTATGGCTCCATCCAGTTAGACTTCAGGAGCACTGGGAAAACAGATGCAAATGGCAAAAGTGATCAAAGTTGTAGAGTTCATATGTCTGAATGCTTTTTTGGAAGTTCCAAAAAAGATTGTATAAACTCCAGGTTGGATATGTGTTCTAGATTCATCTGGATTCATGTAATTCCATAGTGTGTGTTGCAAGTTTCTAAAGCTCTAAGCTGACCTCCCCTCCTCTGCCTCCCTCCCATCTTCCATGTCCTTTCTTTGGCCCTTGAGTGTTACATTAAGTGAAATCTGTTCCCTTCTAGAAGCAACCTCTGTGTGTCAGAGTGAAATTGCCCAACAGATGAACGTACTCAATAACTCCACTGTATGAAAGTACCCAAGTTTGGATGTGAGATTGAGCCTTATCCTAAAGTTCTGTCTTCTGGAAAAAGGATAGCTAGGTGCTTTCTTTCCTTCCACAGATATAGTTTCGTGGGGAGTCCGGATACTTTCTGTTCTGGGGAGGTAAGGAGAAGACTAAGTATTCACACCGGGATGACAGATATGGATGATGACATTTAAATAGTCCAGAGATTTGTGGATATGTTGTATGTGTATGTGTGCGTGTGTGTTTTCATCTCATGTGTTTTGATCTTATTTTAATACCTGTTGAAAGCTTCCTCCAGAAGAGGGCTCCATCCACAGCATTACAAAATTTTGAATTTACAGCTCATGTTTTACAGAACTTTAGTGTAGCAGCTCCATGAAAACAAAACTATTCTCTTTACTCCAGATTATTTGCTGCAAGCTCCCTGAAACGATAAGTATTGCCATTTCTCACTAGTTTCTTTCTTCCTTTTCCCCATTGTAGTTGGTTCTGTTCTATTTTTTCTTCAACCCTGAATCCCCTCAGAGTATTAGAGCCAGGAAAATTGCAAAGATCTTTGCAGACAATGCAATATGGAGTGTGAGGAAGTTCTGAGATTTCCTGGCATTTGGCTTTGGTTGGACCTGGTTTTATTCTTTAGGCAGCTAACAGGCAGGAACAGTTCTGCCTGTGAAGGGAGATAATCTTCCCTATTAGGTAACTACCCAGAAGAGTGAGTCATGAGCCAGAAGCTCCACCCTCCAACACCAGTTGAAAAGGAGACAGAAATACCTATCTCATCCAATTACAATAATCAGTTGGGCAGCATCAAATCAAGTGACCAGTGATTTGGGCATTGTTTCCATTTAGCTGTCAGCAAGGTGTCTGCATGCCCAAAAGAATCTGGACCTCCTGAGGGATGCTGCCAATACAGTTCCCCAAGGCCACTCTGTTCTGCAGCCACAGTAGCTGGCTGGACTGCAGAATGTCTTGTGCCTTCAGCAGGCACTGGGGGTGGCTATATCCTGAGGATGGGAAGGAAAGTCATCTTTCTCTGCTGAGAGAAGCAGCTAAAGGAAGGCGAGAAAGGAAGAAGGATGACATTTCCAGCTTGAAGAGCTGACCTAACTGGGCTCTTTGGAGAATGGCTCTCTCTTTGGTGTAGTAGAATGAGCCTCAAGTCATCTGCTTGCTGTTAGTCTTTCCCAATTCTGCAAGTCTGAATTCAGGGAGAGATTGCAAAGGAGCAACTGCAGGCCAACTGTACCAATGGATATACAATGTTTGATCTAGATTTTCTTGCATTTCTTTAAAAAAATCAGGCCGTGCAATCCTAGATCCACATTCCTACCTGGCCATACCTGGCTGGAGCCAAGTCACTACTGTTCCCTTCAGGCAGCACATGCCTCTGTACAGTATTTTGCCACAATCCTCACTGTTCCCCGAGATACTGTACTTAGCCCATTGTATGCACTGATTTTATTCACTTGCCCTTTGCTTTTGGACCCGTGCCTCATGAGTTATGAGGCCAAATAAAATGGATGCAGTCAATGTTTCAGTGATGGGATATTTGAAAAGGAAGGGGTTGGCCCCTTTGTGAGCCCTGTGATTGAACATCATTCACAGGAGCCCTAGAATAGCACCATCAAGACTTCGGCCCTCCCTGAGAACATTACCATCGATGTTGTTGATCACTGCTTCACACGCAACTTAACCCCAACAGGGGACACTGTGCAGATCGGGGTCAGTATGAGCCTGGTACACCAGAGGGCTGGTGAGCTTCTGCTGTGAGTCAGCAGCCAAATGATTTGGGACCAACGGGATAATGTATGGGCCCTGGGGCCCTACATTACTCGCCTTGGAGGACAGTGACACCTTGGGTGTTGCCATTGCAAGAGTGTTGCTCCCTCAGAGGATGCCCTTATTCAGAACACCAAAGAAACGTATTGTACTTAGTCTTGCAGGGGCTGTGGGAGCACTAGGCTAATATTCAGCATTTGTAACTTCAGAAGGATATTACATCATAACCTTGTCACCTAGGGCTGTCTTCTGCATGGATTCCGTCATCTCCATTCCTGTCCTGGAGCTTGTGTGATGTTTTAAAACCGGTTTTCAACTGTTAATACCTAACATTGTTACAGAGTCTGGGGGTGTTAGCATCTCCTTCTGGAGGTGGCTTCCGGGTTCTTTTCATCTGGAACAAAGAACTGAAACAAGCAAAAATGATGGTAACCTTGCACATTTATTTGAGGTAGAGAAAATTAAAAATGAATGGTAGGGGAAAAAATTGGCTCTGCAGAGTGATATTGGCCCAAATAAAAATAAAAGAAACTAAAGTACACTCTAGAGAATATAGGGTGGGCTAACGTCAGGTGGCATCTTAGCGAGCACTTAACGGCGTCCTGTCTCTTTTCATTGCACACATCTCAGGAACCCATGAGAAGTTCATATACAGGGTCCTGAGAATTATTTGGCGTATGTCCTGGAATCAGATCATGCCTCCCTTCCCAGCAAATCTAAACCACACCCTGTCTTACCATGGTTCTACACTCAGTGTTAATGCTAAAACTAATGCTGTCTGGCTCTGTGAATGTTAGATTCACAGATTCTGCTTTGTTGCCTACTGGCAGGTAAATCTCAGATGACTCTTGTTTGCCATAGCTACAGACCCCAAAGATTAGGGTAACTATAACTACATACACATCCAGGAAAAAAAAAAAGTGACTTTTTCCCACTGCCAGGTGCCAACAAAAGTCAAATTCTTGAAAATTAACATTAGTGATAGGCACGTTTTGACATGTCATGTGTGATTTAAAAAAACACCAGTGAGTGTCACCCAATCTGCAGCAGAGGCACAAAGACCCTGTGTCTCCCTGCTGAACACAGCCTGCGCTGGGGTGGAGGGCAGCAGCTGCTCAGCCTGCAGCAGCCCTGCCACATGCCTGGGCAGGGCCGGAAATGAGCTCAGCCTCTGGAGGAGCCCGGAGACCTGTGAAGGAATGTGGCAGCCCTCACCCCTGCCTCACAGGGCCTCCAGGCCAGTGTCTCTTTCCTTCAAGGAGGCAGGGAACTTTTTAGTGTCGTAAACTTCAGGAAGAAGGTGGTGGCTGCAAAGACCGGAAATGTGAGCTTCTGGGATAATCTGTTCTGTGGATCAATAAAGGGGCTGTAGAGAGTTACTAGTCTCTGCCAGAGGAACTCGAGACAGAGAGGCTCACCCTCGGCTGATATAAGTTGCAGGGCATCTGGGGTTATGTAACCCAGGGGTTGCAAATTATGTCCCCTGGACCAATTCCTACTTGCAGCCCATTTTTAAAACAGTTCCACAGGTCATAGCCATACCTATTCATTTACATAATTGTTAAGGCTGCTTTGTACTAGAACAACAAAAGTAGACATTGTCTGGTCCTCAAAGAGTAAAATATTTACTATATGACCCTTTACAAAAAAAATTAGCTGACCTCTGGTCTAACTCAAAATTATAACCAAAGAGGCTGCAAAGAGGCTTCTCAAAGGGGAGGAGAAAGGGTCTCAACCATTAGAGATTGCCCCCGGAGAGCTTCAACACTCAGGCATGTTGACTGCAAAGAAATTCTTGGGATGAGATGGCTTCTGTATGTAGGTATCTGTGGTGTCTACTAGGAGAGGACCTACTATGTTCCAGGTGTCTGTGTGTTTGGGTTCCACCTGCTAACAGAGTCCCCTTCTCTACTGTCTTGGGGCTCAGCCTGGCAGGGGGATCAGTATCACTTAATGAATCATGTAAAACTGAGACAATCACTCTGAAAGAAAGAAATGAAGTTGTGGGAGGTCACAGGGTTCTACATACTGTGTTCATCTGTTTTTGTCTTTCTCCTTCATTGGAATATATGCTCCTTTATGGCACATATTATCTGATATGTTCATGGCTAAGCATGGCACATAGTAGGCACTCAGCAAACATGAATGAATGAATGAGTGACTGTAAGAACAGCATTTGCTCCAGATGAAGGGCATGGGAGGTTTCCCTGACAGCCCGATTCCTGAGTTCAAAGAGACAGGAGGAATAGTATTTGCAGAGGTGGACAAGAGGTATGGATGGGAAAGTATTCTAGGCAGATGGCACAGCCCAGTGACGTCTCTGTGCAGGAGAGAATGCGACCCAGCCCAAGGAGTAGTGTGCAGGGCAGCCAGGGGCACAAGGATTCAGGTTTTTGTCTCAGAATGACCAGCAACCACTGAAGGTCACCGGGGGTGTATGGAGGGGTACAATCTGATTTTCACTTTGAAAAGTTCACCCCAGCTGCAGTGCAGCAAAGGCACCAATGGAAGGAAGAAGCTAGTAGGTCTGGGCTCACTGGAATCTAGATGCAGGGGTTCTGGCACAGATGAGAGAGCAGATGTCTCCTCTCAGGGCAGTCTGAGGGGTGGTTAGGTGGAGTCTCTCACAGGGCCTGATGGTGGCAGGTCTGGAGATGGCAGGGCGAGGGCAGTGAGGGGCTGAGGATGCCTGCTCGAGCCTGACTCTTCCAGTTGGCTGAACTGGAGCCATTGCCCATACAGGAGCGCCAGGGCAGTGTCTGCCACACTAGCAGGTGTGGGAGTTCTTAGCAGAGGCCCTGGGACTCCTCACAGTTCACACTGGCATCCAGAATGGCACCTTGGGCCTGGAAGTGCTCTTGCCCAGGGTGACCAATGTGCAGCCTCTGTAATTAACCAATTCTGGAGACTTTTCATACAAAAGATATCTGAGAGAAACATTGCCAAGCCCTTTAATCGTTTCTTGAGCATTCAATCAGTAGCACTAGAAATATTTCTTACATGAAGCAAATAATGATCTACTACTTTCTGCAGTCACTGTGAATGCTAACAAGCCTCGTGTCAGCACATCAGGTACAGCATCCGTGACTCTTGTGCTTCTAACACAGTAGCACAATATTCAGGTGGGCGCCAGGCAGTGGTGTGCTGGTAAAAGTTTAACAACTGGCTCCCTCTTAAAAAGAATTTTTAAAAAGAAAGAAAGAAAAAAAAAAACCCAAACCCAAACCAAGACATAACTGTCACCTAATGTGGGGTGTTTGCCAGTTTCCGTGGTATAAATACTTACCCCATGGGCATTTCAATCTACCAACCTGGAAGTTCCCGAATCGTGTAACTGTACGCTCTTCAAGCTAGGACTAGATGGCTCCTGCACACCAGGAACCAGGGCTCTGTTTCCCACCTTCCCTCTTTCTTACTGTGTGACCGTCACCAAAGCCGCTTCAGCGCTCTCTTCCTTAAAATATACCGGCCCACCTTGAGGTTCAGGTGATAAAAGAGTGTTCAGATGCAGGGAGGCCTGCTGCGCTGTGAAGGTGCTCACAGATCAAGGTCGTGATCAGCTTCAAGGATCCGGTTCTCATAGACTCTCCGTGCCCCAGACTCCGTAGTCATGCACGGGACCCTGGCACGGTGTTGCATGAACACACCTTAGTCACTGAGTGGAGTTTGCCCAGTGAAAGGCAGAGTGTTTACTCCTGCTCCTTGCCATTCTGGCCTGCCTGTACTCCATTCTGCCTGCATTCTGTGGCAGTATCGATGCTGAACTTGTCTCTCCTGCTTTCCTGCTACCTTTCCCTTCTTTTCTTCCTGCTTTATCCAAAAAGAGATTTACCTAGTGCTGAATTCCAGGCTCTCACCCACTTACTTTATGCTCAGAGGGGAAGGAGTATAGTTGTTGTCCACTTTTAACAGGTAAGGACGCTGGGAATTCAAGGAACTGGCCTAAGATCACAGGAGAGGCAAGTGCGAGCGGGTATTTGAGCCTGGGCCTGTGTGCAGAGCGTCCCAGAGGCAGACAGGATTGGCACGAATCCTGCTCTCGTGGTGCCTCAGTCTAGTAAGACACAAGTAAAGAGCTAAAATGATTATAAATTTGGTAATTTTTATGGTAAGAAGTAATCATTGCTGAAGTAGATCAAAGGAAGGACAGGTACTGAGTCCGCTGCCCTCTAACTGCTTCTCATTCTTCTGTCTTCCTTCCATCGTCTCGTAATCTGTAACACCTGTGACATGCTTAGAACGCTTGTATCTAGGAATTCAAAAATGAACACAACAGACCTGCCCTCCACAGAATGAGAGCCTGCTGGGCAGCAGAGGAGGCGGGGACTGGGGAGGCTCAGTAGAGGAAGGGAGACTCCCCTCTCTGAGCAGTGAGCTTAAGTCCTGGCCCACCATTTGCATGCTGTGTGACCACGGGTTACTTTATTTCCCCCCTCTTTCTTCTCCTCCTGTGTTTAAAGTAAGGAGAAGACATACCTAATACATAATCTACAGGTTTTTGGGAGGATTGAATGACTGTGTGTTACTGCCATCATCCCATAACTAGCATCTCCTAAGTGCCCAGGAGATGTTGGCTGTATTAACTTTCACACTCTGTGCTTCCAGGGAGGTTAGGGTTTGATGGTACTGTGTGACCTTGGCCTTCAGGATCTGACTGAAGGGTACAAATGACTATGTATCTGAAAATGCACAGCTCTCCAGGGAAGTTCTTATATTGGTAGGTCCCCAAAGACTGTTTCCCTAAGGATTTCAGACCTCATAAAATCATTTGATCTTATGAGATCTTGTCTTTAAGATGTATCTGCCCAGCAGCTGGTCCCAGGAACGTTAGTAAGACATGGTGCATGTGTGTGCAAGTGTGTGTGTGTGTGTATGTGTGTGTGTGTACATGCATGTGTTTGTGTGCACCACTGCCATGAGCACCTATTATTATTTAAAGTACCTTGAAGTAAGTTCATTTTACTGTAGCAGCCACAAGTCTGTTGCATATCTTAACTCAAGTCTTTACCTTAAAAGCAATTATTTTTATCTTGATTTTATAGATGGTGAAAGGAAGTTATGAGTGGCCGATTCAACTGCCCAAGGTCACTCAGCCACTGAGAACTGAGATCAGAGTTCGAATTATGCATTTTTGACTCCTGTGCACGTTCATTTACCATAACATTACTCTAGTACACAAAGGCTTCCTTCTCCGCACCTGCCCTCCTCCCCCAATTATATAGCACTTCTTTCCTTTGTCTGTTTTTTTTTGTTTGTTTGTTTTTTTTAATCTCTTGTTTCTCAAGGTAGACCTTCTGCCTGGGTTACTATTGCAGCCTTCAGAGCTGGGTTAGCCTAGGTCCCTATGCTCCTAGTCTGAATCCTTGACTTTGACCAAGGTCAAACAACCTACCCTTACCATGTGCAAGAAGGACCAGAGCAGTGAAAGTGGTCACACAGAGGCCAGGACACAGCATGGCATGGTTTCTCCGCAGTTTCAGACAGGTCCATTGCCTACCGTTCACACACTGCTGTCTGCACGAGTGCCAAGGGCTGACACTGTCTAGGCGTGTAATTCTGCTATCTGTTGTATTTTCTCCAATCTGCAAGAAACAAGACCCGTGACCATTTAGAGGCACAAGGATCGACAATGCATCACAGTTGGACTCAGTCTAACTTGAAATTTACTTCTGTTTTGCCAGAACAAGTTTTCTTCCTTTTAATTTGAAGCGTCTTTAGCTTCTTATTTTTTTGTTTTTGTTGAAATTTTACTTACGGGAATCTAAAAATATAGCAACTGATTATTTCAAGCAGCATTAGATACTTTGTGTGTGTGGGGGGGGTTAAGGGCCATATAGTAAATATGTAGCCACCATTTCAACCATTCAACTCTTTATCAATACAGCATAAAAGCTGTCACTAAAGTATACAAACAAGTGGGCCAGGCTTATTCCAATAAAACTTTGTCTTCAAAAACAGGCAGAGCTGGATTTGACCTTTACCAAGGTTTGTTGGCCCCTAATCTAAACTAGCCACTTCACTATTTTGTTGAACTAGGAGACAGCAGGAGTAGACAGAGACAAGGGAAGGAGATCAGGCATTTTAATTGGCCTTTGTTGCCATGAGAATCGTATTGTCTTAGTGTCATGTATCGCTGGATTACTTGCACACTATTAGCTTTTGTCAAGGTAAGGGTGGTGGTAGTCAACTATGAAACATAATTATCAGACAAACTCTAAAATAAATGATGATTTTAGCTTTTGTAGTAATTGTCTGGACTGAAATTCTTAAGCCTTTTTTTGTTGTTGTTACTCAGAAGTGTATGGGTGTTAAATCCTGAGTCTTGGATTAGGTTTCCCAAAACAGGGATAGAGACATAGGTTTGGCTGCAGGGTGCTAACTCGGAGATGATCCCACGGCCTGGAAGTGGAGAAAGAATAAGATAAAAAAGAAGCTGGTCAGTGCCTTAGGAAAGTGGGGCTCATTGTTGCTAGGACCCCACAGAAAGACTATGTAAAACTCATCTCAGGAACGGCCTCTCAGTGGGACAGGCGTTTGGGGTATGCATACCCTGTACCCATCTCCCATCCATAATGGTACCCCCTGCTTCCCTCTCACCACTGCCTCCGTGTGTCCCTGCTCAGACTGTGCAGTTATGGAGCAATGACCTTGGCTTCGAGGGGTCCTGAGCAGAAAAGCGGATGGGCGTGGCAGGTGCTTTAACTGCAGTCTGTGACCTGGACACAAGTTCATGAGATCCCAGCTGTTACTGGTATGTGTTTCTGGAAACTTCCTCAGTAGAACTAATGATAACAGGAAGGGCTATGGTGGTAGTGGCTTTTTAAACCTGCTCTTGGTTAAGCACCCACCTGCAGTTATTCTCTTTCCCACTAGATGGTACCAGTATGCCAAAGCCCTGGAATGCTACCTTAGGTCTCATCTGCCAGGTGGAATGAGTCCCCGCCACTTTCAGACAAGTAACACATAAACAAATTGAGGTCAGAGTAATGGACTAGAGGTCCATTACTTGGGGACAGCCCATGGGCCAAGAGTAGAGAGAGTGTCTACACAATCGCCTTCATTCATTCATCAGCAAGTATTACTGAGGCGTGCTGGACACTGTTCTGTGCACTGGGAACCCAGTAATGAACAACGCAGGCCAAGCACCTGCCCTGGTAAGCTCACGTAGTAGCTGGGAAAGGGACATCGCAAAGTGGGCAGGTGCACATATGATGTCTGCGAAGGTGGTGGTGGATGCTACGAAGAAGGTAAAGAAGGCAAAGGAGTGGGCGGATGGGGAGGCTGTGCAGCTGCCCCTAGTCTGACTGTTGGTCATAGGGAGAGAGATTATTTCCATACATTTCCTTAATCACTGCCAGCTCTCCCCAACTTTATGCGCCCACATGCCATTTCAAAATGGGGCTACGATCTTGTCAAGGAGAGCAGCCGTGCTGCCTGGCAAATGGGTGTTGACCAATTGAAGCCAATTGCAGCCTAACACCCAACTCAGTGGGCTGCTTGTTGGGTTTCAGTTCATCTGGAAAATTCTGAATTGTTATTGTTGATTTATTTCATCTGGAACAATTCTGAATTGTTATTGTTGACACACATTAAAGTTGAATTTTACTCAGAGGTTGGGTTATAAAGTCAGGATTTAAGGCAAACACAGAATTGTCATTAACCTTGAAGTCTTTTAAGTTGCCCATTAACGTGCAGTATTCATGGTTTTATGCATGCAACCCTGTGCTGTAATCAATATGGAAAAATGTATAATGCATGCAGTAACGTACAGTGCATAATAAAGAATATATGCAAGATATAATTTTACAGCATTTAATTGCAGTATTTACATTGTTTGTTTTCCTTCTCTCTCTCTCTCTTTTTTTTTTTTGATGTAAGAGCTGGATTTACATAGTTAAATGTGCATATGATAAGACTTCGATGTAGTTTTTAAGTTGAGTTCCTAATCATACATTCCCTGCTAGGCTGTGCACTGAGGAGGGCGGGAGCTGTTTTCCGCACTGTGTCCTTCTCTGGATTCCCATCGCCAGTCAGATGCTCTAGACCAGGGGAAGGGCAAATGGTAATAGTAGGAGGAGTAGGAGTGGTGGTTGAAGTCTGAGAAGAGCTACGAGCAAGGTTTGTACCTCACCCCTTCAGACGTCTTAACGAGACTTGTTCCTTGTAACAATTCCTCGGGGCATCTGCTGTGATTATAAGTCCATTCCACAGAAGAGGAAACTCCAGAAGGCCTCACAAAGGTCACACAGCTTCGGAGCTCATGCATGCAGACTCAAACTCAGGTGGTTGCAGACACAGAAGGCCATATGCCGCATGGCTCCATGTGTTGGACTGCATTGGCTAGGCCAGGCAAATCCACGGAGACAGAGAGCAGATTAGAGGGTTTCTAGGGTGGGGAAGGGGAAGGAGGAGTGACGGCTAAAGGATATGGGGTTTCTGCGGGGGCAGTGAACATTTTTAGAGCTAGAGTGTGGTGATGAACACACAACTCCATGAACACACCAACACCCACAGCGTTGTATATTTTAACAGGGTGAGCTTTCTTTTATGCTAACCAGGTCTCAATAAAGTTGTTTCTAAATAGAAATAAAAGCAACCAACCTTGGCAGGGCAGTCCCAGCCCAGGGCTCTGCTGTGCTCCACCTGCACATGTAGGGCCTCTGTGCATTTGCCCACTGAGAGCAGAGGCTATTGGTCTTCTTCGCTTCCGGTAACAGCTGCTCCATTCAAGCGCCCACTATAGAGACCAGAAAATGGAGGTGGAAAAATACTGAGAGGCTTGGAGCTGGCAATGGCAGTGCCAGAGTGCAGACCAAGGAAATCTGGGGCTGACCACACTGGTTCACATGTTTGTTTCACCCATAAAAGCAACCTGTGAGGTCTACAGCTGTAGGTAACTTTGGCCCATTAGAAATACAGCCAGGGTCCTTCCCTTCTCTTTTGCTGATGTGGAAGATTGATTAAGATCCATCTTGGTTATTATTTCCATCTGGCTCAAGCATTTTTGGTGCAGGGTGCTGGCAGCAACAGCAGAGACTGTTGGGAAGGAAGGGGGGTGTATGTGGCTGACTTTTGAGGAGAGGGAGGGAGGGAAGGAAGAGAGAGAACTTAGTTGGCGTGCTAATTGTCAGTGTTCTCAAACTGATAGCAGATTCTGTCAGGATTTAGGATTTACCCAAATTTACATGAATCTTTGGTGCCTCTTGGCTGGTTCAGCTTGGAAGTGAGAAGGCAATCTTAGATCAAAGCCCTGGAAGGGCTCTTGCTCCTGACATCCGGCACTTGTCACTCTCCAGTCAAGGAACCCAACCCCAACTCTTATCTCCTCTAGGACCTCCCCAACACCCCTTCCCCACAGAATTCCTTTGTATGGAGTTTACTTCTCCTCTCCTTCACTTGTAGGTTAATTATCTGTATTTTTCTTTCATGTTTAGATGCAGAGTGACAAAGCCATTAACCATGCACAGTGGAAAGGAAGCCAAGGGCTTGTTTGTGGACCAGGTTCAGGGCTTTGTTTGTGTTTGTGGTTGAGAGGGCAGTGGGCCTTATCAAGTAGAGCTGAGAGACTCTCCCTGGCTTCCTGGGTCCAAAGGTCGGAAGGGAGCTACAGTCAAGGCTGGAGAGGAGCAGGGGACTGACCACACTAGATCTCCTGCACCAGTGCCCCTGGCTGAGACCTGGCCTCCTAGAGTTGGTGTCATGTGACAGGGGTCTGCTGGGCTCCCCTCATTCTTACAGCTTTCCCAGGTGACATCAAGTATCAAGGAGCACCCGATTCTCCCCTCTCTGATCATTTTCTCAGTGCCACGGTTTGTAGTGGGTTCTGAAAAGATACTGGTTCCATAGATTGTAAGGGTTCTGGAAATATGGGTTATATAGTCAAATATTTTGAGAAACTCTGAAGTTCCGCTGAGCCAGGTGGAGTTTTTTTTTTTTTCAACAAATGAGACTTCAATATTTATTTGACATTATGTTCCAGCTGTCTTCCCCAGCCCCTTGGGATAAGGAAATTTGCATCAGGTTTGGCTCCATGTATTAACTTATGGGACACACTTTGGGGAATAAGGTGCCAGGATCTCAGGGTTTCAGGGTATGGGCCTCCAGCAAGTACTCCACCTAGTACCACCTGGGAGCCTGGGGAGAGAGAAAGATTCTCCAGCCTGGACCTACCACATCGAGTCTCTGCATGTGGCCTTGATGTTCATAGCTGTTTGCAAACCTGTGAGACCATCAGAATTTCTTTGGGTTTTGAAGCCTGCTCACAATAATTCTTTGTGGACTTTAAATCTCTGTGGCTTCTCCTGAACTCTGTCCTGATACAGACATGGGAAATGTGGTCAAAACCAGTGTTTCCCCACCAGTGATTGTGCCCCTCAGGGCACCATGCCTAGTGAGTGGAGACATGTTTGTCGCTGGGGGAGGAAGGTGCTCCTGGCATCCCTTGGGCCTGTCAGGATGTTGTTCAGTACCCCGAAATCAGCTGAAAGAACAGAGAATCGTGCTGAAACAAGGGTCAGTGTGCTGAGATTGAGAAGCCCTGGTCCAAGTGTAAAGCTTCATACTTTACCAGTCCAGGGAGAGATTTTTTTCTCTACCATGTCCCATTACTACCAGGAGGCCATAGCATTATATATGTATAACTTTTCTAAAGGAAAAATCATCATCTCAGGAAAATATAAACTTTAGCTTATTCATTTATGGGGAAACCAGTAAGCTATTAGGACTATTTCAGAGGGCATTTAAGAAACTAAGGTAATTATCAGGAATTGAACAAAGAAATGTTAGGATGATATTGCTGAGTTAGATAACAAACTGGTTAATGTACAACATGGCCAAACCCTTGAGTTAGCTATTCTATTACACAAAAATTATTCACATCTCCTGTGGACAAAAATCTGCCAGTTAATCCGCCAGCAACTTTGTTAAGTGCCAGGCATTATCAAGAACAGTGGAGGAGAGGCCCCGAGAACATGCCACAGACCTCCTCAGGTAGCCTCTATTCCAAGACGGTAGCCCTGTTCCAAGGCAGTGCTGCCAACTATGGGGGCCTCACTTCCAAGCTTTGGCCAATTCATCTGATACTTCAAAGATGTGACTTTTAACTTCCTAGTGCTTCCTTAGTAGAAATGACCTGTGAAACATGGGGCAAAGGAGTAGAAGGCAGTGGTGGGAGGGGAGATTATAGAAGCCCACGGTATGAACAGATGCTATTTTGTACCTGCCTTTGAGGAAGCAAGCGCTGTGCCAAATGCTTCTCTTCAACCTAACGAGATGGCTCCTGTCATCCTCCCCATCTACAGATGAGGCAGAGAGTTAGGTATGTCAGCTTCACGAGTGGGTAGAAGAAGGAGAAAAACAGTAGGAGATCACACCCATAAGGGCAAAACAGAGCTTAGTTAGAGAAGGAAGGGATAGTGTTCCAAGCTCAAGGAAGGTAAAAGTCCACACCCGGGGTGGAAATGCTCAGCATGTTCGGGGCAGCGGTGGACGTTCTGAGTGACGACAAATGGGAATGCAGTGAAAAATTGGATCCGAGTCACAGGAATGGCAGTTATTAATAGCATCAGTGTCATTTTAGCCTAAGAATCTTACTCTTGCTGTAGGGCATTGCCTGGTGGTATACCATGGACACCCCATGGGGAAGAAAGAATTACAATTTGAATCCTAGCTTTGCTACTCTTGGGCTTTGTGGTCATGGGCAAGTTGCTTAAGCTCTCTGTATCTCACTTACCAACATTTGCAGTGAGGGTAGGTTAGTTAACTTTCAGTTGCTTGACAAAATACATGACAAAATCAACTTAAAGGAGGAAAGATTTATTTGGGCTAATGATGGCAAAGGTTTCAGTCTGTGGTTACTTGGCTCTGCTGTTTCTGGGCCAAGGGGGTTGAGCAGAACATCATGGCGGGGGGATGTGGCAGAGCAGAGCTGCTCAGGAAGGAGGCAGAGAGAGAAAAAGAAGGGGTCCAGGGAAAAAGACACATCCTGGGGACTACTCTTTCCAGCCAGGCCCCACCTCCTAGATGTTCTGCCACCTGCCCGTTGTGCCCCAGATGGAAACCAATCCTTTAACACATGGGTCTTTGTAAGACAGCCCAGATCCGAACTGTAACAGGGAGGGGCACCTACCTGATATCATTGTGATGGGGATTCTGGACAATCTTGTAAACTGTAGGTCTGGCAAACAATAAATCCTCAGAAAATGGAATTTGCTTATTTTTACACAGATGGAGAGGTGAACAGATAGTATTTAGCAGAAGATGGTTGTTAGCAACTTGTCTGTAAGTATCACAGCCTCAGCCTGAGTGCTCCCTCCATCCAAAGAAGATTCTGAGGGGAGGGCCTGAGTGCAATTAATTTATATGGGATGTGATCCAGGGGAAAATGTAGGGAGTAGACAAGTAAGGCTGGAAGGAAAGGAGCTATACAAATGATCTGTTATGCAGCCACTTACTACTGTGGGTCCCAGGAGCTTAATTCCCCTGGGGGCCCTTGGGAGCCAGGAGGCAGCTGGCACTTCAGGGTCATTCTATGTGAGGGATGTGTGAGCTCTAGACTGTGCCACAAGTCTGGGTGGGTATTGTTTGAAGGCCATTCCTGCCATTGATTTTTGAGACAACTGGGTTGTCTGCATATGGACTTTGGGCTCAGAGAAAGCACTCAGCAAAATGGTATAGATTCTTGCATTTGGAAGATGACCCAGCTTTCTATGAGAAGGCCAGATGACATGGGGTCTTGGGGGTGGAAGAAAAACCAGCCATATCTGCTTTAGTCAGTACAGAAAGGCATGAAAGCAGTAAATGCCCTTTGGGCCAGCAGTCTATATCTGAGTTGTTAAAGAAACAGAGCTAAGTACAGAAAAAGAGGTACAAAAATATGTCTATGCACTATATGTGGTAACCTAAATTGGAAATAGTGATAATAGCCAACATTTATTTAATGACTGTCATGTGCCTGGCACTCTAAGTGCTTTACAAATCAGATAAATTTCTAGGAAATGGAAACTGTTCAATGACTCAATGGAATAGTACACAGCCAATAAAGATGATGGTTATGAAGATGATAATGGCATAAAAACATCATATAAGTGAGAAATGAATACTAGACTGGAGGTTGTATGTACAGCAAGATTGTTCCCACTCAATCAAAAGAAACAACCTATATGGTGAGGAAGGTGGAGTCTGAAATGAAATTTATTGAAATTTTAATGATAGTTTTCTTCATGTAATGGGATTTTGAGGGTTTTTTTTCCTGTCTTGTTTATAAATCTCCATCGAGGTCGTTGTATTGCATTTATAATAAAAATATAAGAGAATTGAAAAGGCAAAACAAGAAAAAAAAACCCTCCTAAAATAGGTTGTGGAAATCCAGTGAAGGTTTGGGGGAAGGGAATAATGTAATAGAACATGATATTTCAGAAAAATGAATCTGGGGGTGGTGTGGAAGATGGGTTGGTTAATGAAAGACTCAAGGCAAGAAGTCTAGCTTTCAAGCTAATAAAGGTCCTAGGGAGTGCGGAAAAGAAAGACCAGTTTTAGAGGCTTAGTAGTAAATGGGATGATGGGGAAGGAGGAAAGAGAGCAGTGCCAGAAGTGAAGCCAAGATTTTAAGGCTTATTGTGTGGGAGAAAATTAGTGGTAGAATCGATACATTGTAAGTATATCATTGAGCCAAGTTTCTTTACATCTGTTCTCTCATTTAAGCCTACCACTAGTCCTATTGCTATGTTTTTAACTTTCTTGTTTTACAAGAGAAGTGATAGAAGATTAGAGAAGTGAAACCACTTATCCACAGTCGTAGAGAATCTGAGCTCACATCATTGTTAAGTGAACTAGGTAGATGGGAGGATGATGGATGAATGGACAGTGGGCGAGTGGGTATTGGAATGGATGGATTGGAAGATGAATAGGTGGGAAGACTGAGAGATGGATGCCTGGATGGGTGGGTGAGATGGAAGGATGGAACAGAAGCGGGAGAGCATCCGGACTTTAAGGCCATTCTAGTCAAGTAAGGGGAGTGGGCATCAGTGGCATGGGGTCCGAGGAGCCAGAACAGTGTGGGGGAAATCTATTGTGTCAGATTGTGTCCCACATGAACTTAAAAGCAAGTGTGAACCTCAGAAACAGAGGCAACATTAGGAAGGAGGAGTCATGTAAGGGGGAGAGGGGAAGGGGAGGAGACAGGAAGACAACAAGAAAGGCTAAAAGGAAAAGTAAAGCAGTTAGTGGTTAAGAATGAGGATGTAGGCAGCCAGAGGCTGACTCAACTCCATTGCCCTGTGACCTCAGCAATCTCATAGCTCTCTGCCTCAGACCCCTCATCTGTAAGACAAGAAGGTAGTGGGGTTTATGGGGTTCTTGGGAGGAGAATTAAAGCATGCTGACATTCTTAACACAGTGGCTGACACACTTTAGGTGGAAACTGATCAGAGCTCCTATAAATTTGATCACCAGAAATCAATGCCATTTCCCAAGAACTAGCCCTAGGCTTTAGATCAAGAAACTGAGGCTCTCCCTTAAAGAATGCATCCGCATTCAAGTACACCTGGAGGCCCTAACTGTTTGCCAGAGAACATGGCCATCTCACAGGAGAAAATAAATTTTGTGCATAGCACTAGATGTAGGTGTTTGTTGTAAACTAACTTTCTACAATTTGCAATAAATGAGGCTTATTAGGGGTCACCTTCCTTTTTTCTTTGACAGAAGCATTAATAAACAAGCCATTGATTAAGCAAAGTTGTAAGGTGTTTACTAGGCATTGGAAAGTGGCTGGGGAGCAAGGCAGGGGAGAAGTTGGAAGACTCGGAGGAGAATGGATGAAGATCCATCAGATCCCAGCAAGTGCCATGAACTCAGTGCCCTTTCTCCATTCCGGAAAATTTTATGCTCTTATAATTGATGCTTGGAGAAGCCTTCGTACTGCAGACTCGGCGTGAGGAATCCTAAAAGCCTTATTAACCCAGCCACTTAGCCTTTCTGAGTGTAACCCCTACCGTGACTCTTTTGGCTCAGGATTAGCTGGGTCCCAAAATGTTTTACTGTTGGGATGAAAAAGTTCAACTTACCATCTCTCTCTGGTCTGCTCTGCCCCCCAGTCCACCTGTCTTTTCAGCCTTGGCCTCTAGGAAACCGCCTCCACCCTGCTCCCTCCTGCTCTTGGAGATCTTGATCCTGTAACCTGCCAAGGAGGCCTTTTCTCAGAGGCTGAGCCACCAGAGAAATCACACGTCTAGGTGTAAAAATCAATCCAGTGCATGAGCAGCAGAGGGGCCTGCTAAGACTCCAGTCTGCACAAGAACTAGTTTAGTCTCTTTGGAGGTCCAGTGGGGCAGGACTAGGAGCAATTTAAATTGGAAAAGTTAAAAAAGGAAACAAGAAAGACAGATGAAATTGGGGTTGTGCTATGCCGGGCAAGAATGGGTTTTCTGTTTCTGTGTGAATGAATCTTACCTACGACCTGCTCTTTATCTGCTGCTTGGTTTTGAAGGGAGGGCAGGAGAGTTGTAAAGAGAACCCCTATTAAACACTTTTCCCTGCTGACTGGAAGAGCCTGGGGTGGTGTGGGGACTATGGCAACTTGAGCTGTCCAACCAAGGTTAGGACTTAATCCAGTTTCCTTTGATGGTCATCCTCTTGGCTCTAATAATTGTTAATTTAGGGCTCTTAGTTAACTAAGTAAAAAGCAACATTTATTGAGATCCATCTGTGCGCCAGGCTCCCAGCTAAGTACTTACACACACAGTGTCTAGTTCAAAAGTCTATATTAACTTTGCAGGGGAGCTCAGGAGCTCACAGTGTACAGGGCACACTCATGCCCAGCATCTTTATCGTTCAACCCCAAGGAGGCGGGGGAAGGCATTTTGCAGTTGAGGACACTGAGCCGCAGGAACCTGGATTATTCGTACTGAAGATGGGTTGGGCAGGCTACTAGAAACTTGATCCTGCGTGGCTCAGTCCAGGAAAGAGCAAGGGAAGAGAATTCAGACTGGACAAGCTCTGCCTTATCAGGAAAACCTGGGACCTTTCATCTTCTTTAAGATCACCAGTTCCAGTTTCCAAATTGAAAGCAATGACTTTCTGCGCCAACCGATTGTTACTGCCTTCCTCTGCCTGTTTTAGGATGTGCTTAGCATGGCAAGCACTTTCCAAGATCATCAGCCATCGGCCTCAGCAAGAGTTGGTTCCAGGAAGGAGACATCAGGTTGTAGAGCAAGATCTCCATTTCCCTGAGAGTCTTGTGCTTTAGAAAAGCATCACTACTTAGGCATTATGGGCTGTCAGCAGTGACCCTCCTCTGGGAAGGTACAGAGGAAATAACAGGCGTCTGGTAGATTTCAGGTTGTTGTTTTTCTTTTTTTTTCAATCTGGGTCAGGATTGTGCTTACTGTTCATGACATGATGAGAAGAGCTTGTGAAGTAAGGATCGGCTGCTCTTTTTCTGTCTTCCTTCTGATTGATGGCCTCAGAAATTCATTCATCTAGTTTGAAGATAGACAGGTGGTTGCCATCACCACATGCAGCCTCTGAAGTTCCCTCTGTGATGTGATTACAGCCCATACTTAGTTTGCGCTCCAGGGGGTGAGGTTGACCTTTGATCCTACTCCTCATTTAAAAATCACAGATCTTGGGAAAGGAACCAGTCCAGGAAGATGCTGGAAGCGGCTGCAGCTGCTGAGGTTGGCTGTTGAACCTATTTAACTGGCCACCTTTACCTACAGTTCTGGTTTTTCTGATTAAAACAGGCAACTTTCTAAAACCTTTTTTTCTCTCTGACAATGTCTAGAGGACATATCTTCTTTCGGGAGCTCTAGTGAGACTCCCAGAATCATTCTACAACTGAGTTCCAAATGGGAGAAGCTCTTTTTGCAAAGTACAGAGCAGAGGAAATGAAAACCATTATATAGACTAAGAGTATGTGATCTTTTCCCTTTACATTAATTAACTTGTTATTTATGTACCAGCTCCATGATAGAGGCTGGGGCTAAAGAGGTGAACCAAATATACTCTCTGATACTAGGGTCATATAATTCAGAAGAAGAAACGGACAAGGCAGCCAGTGTTGTCTGCGCAATGTGGATGGGTCTGAGAATCAACCATCCTTGGCAGTTCAGCTTTGACCGCTGTTTTCCAAAGGGCTCCCAAAGTGGGTTTGGAGTGAGGGCTTCTAAGGATCTGATAATATTTTCTTTTTGTTCTCATCACTGTTTACATGACACCTTGTGGAACACATTGAACTGTATGCTTGGAATTTTCACACTCTCTAGTGCCTTTATAAAATTTAAATAGAAAATAAAGTGTGCTCAGCCTCAGGCACTTTGGTAGTGCAAGACAGACTGGCTCTGCTTGGGGAAAGAGGATAAAGAAGCAGGGACACTTTTTGAGGAGTTGAAGTCTGAACTGGGTTCCAAAGGATCAAGAGGAATTAGGCCATCAGAAGATGAGATGGAATGTACCAGCTGCAGAAAGAAAGGTGTGGAGTGCAGGGAGGTAGCGGTAGGTACTCGGGAGAGCCCTGAGTAGTGTGTGTGGCTGGAGCTGGGAGTGGGCAGGGCTGGGCGAGTAAGGGCCTGGGCATTCACAGAGCATCAGGTCAGGCTGAGGGGCTCTGATTTCACCTGACATAATAGCGGAAGCCATCGGGGATATTTGTAAGCAATAGAATGACCCTGCCAAGTATGGGTTTCCCTACAATCAACAGGCTTCTGCCTGTACAGGGGCCCAAGATGGGAGACACTTAGGAGTGTTTTGCAGTACTCCTGCAGAGGAACAGGAGGGCAGATGCCACTGAGGTCATGGGATATAACGCAACCAATGAGGCTTGATCACATACTGTGTGGGGCTACTGGAAAGGACAGGAAGAAATCAGAGATTTCTTCTAGTCCAGGCTGTGGTTGGAACTACTTGGATAGAGACACTTGGGCCTGTGAGCTGATTTCCCTGTATTATGTAGAACCACCAGAAACATTTATTTCATATGCAAGACATGTGCCAGGCAATGAAGAATGTACTTAGCTCAGATCCTGAGACAGAAAGGATCACTTTTTGCCCTCGAGGAAACACTGTGTCTGGGGAGAGAGCACGTCTGGTTCCCTTGCCTTAACCTCAAGATAGCGTGTTTGGCTTGAGTGATTTTGTTGCTGTTGTTGTTTTAATTTGGTTCAAGGTCAGCTTCCTATGGCATTTCCCAAATCTCTTGCAGAAAGGATCATTCTTTCCCCCTGAGTCGTTCTGAGCCAAGCATGTAACATTGCGTAAATGTTTGAAAACTTCTCCCAGTTCTCAGAATGCAATTCTGACAGCACTGAAGGCTGCCAATTAAATGAAGATTTAGATAACGGCCGTGTGGGAGAGGGAACACAATATTCTTAAACCTAATAATGGTTTCTTTCTGTCTTTCTGAGGCTCTGGAATAATCCTGATTGACTGGCTCTCTGCTTTGGGCATTCCCATTTACTGGACAATTCAGTAAATTTAAAATGTTTGACAACCTTTATTTGGGGGTAGAGATCCTCAGAGAAGGGGTTGTGGGTAAGGATGTGTGCATGGTGGACCATTAAAAGAGGAACCATGGAATCGAGTAAGATTCTTTCACATGCCGAGGGATAATGCAGAGGCTGAGAACAGGCTCTTGGGCTGTAGGAAATGCGTGACTACATGTGGCTGGCCTGGTGCTGAGAGCCTCCCTTGTACTGACTGCTCTGACAGCATATAGGTGGAAGATGGGACTGAACCTATCGCATAGGTGAAGTAGCTGAGGCCTGGAGCCGTGCAGCCAAGGAGCCGTGGAATGGATGGTCCCAGATTGCAAGCTTTTACCCTTTCTCATTGGTGAGCTTCAGGAATTGGAGATAGGGTCAAGACACCCAAGATGCTTCCCTTCTTTCCCACTGTATCAGAAGATTTATCTTTTCATACATTCATTCACTTGTTCAACACGTTTATTGAGCGTCCACTGTATGCAGCGTTTGGTTCTAAGGCAAACAGCAGTAGACATGACCAAGCCCCTGCCCCCATGGAGCTCTTGGTTCAGAAGGAGAAGGTAACAGTAAAGGAAGCCTGTGAGTCTTGTGAAGAAATTAGGTCTCCGTGAGAGGACGAGGAGCGATGAGGGTGCCCCTGTTGATAGGACTGTGGGAAAGAAGTGCCCTGGAGAGAGCTGCCCGAGGTGTGTGGGTGTGTGGGAGAAAGAATGTGCCAGGAAGGGCAAAAGGCAGGCGTAAAGCCTCGAAGCAGGAAATAGTGGGGTGACCACAGTGGTAGTGGCTGGACCAAGAGCAGCAGGTGAGATCAGGGAGGGAGATTTAGGCCACAGGGAAGGAATGTTTGTTATTTTGAGAGTGACGGGAAGCCCCCGGGGCTGGGGGGCAAAGCAGTCATCATCTGTTGCTCTGTGCCACAGAGGAAGCCTAAGCCATTTAGAAAAAGCCTGCAGAAGTTCACCTCCTCCACAGCCTCAGTCTGTTTTTCCTTGTTTACACGCAGTTTTATATACATTGAGTCATTCAGTCCTCACAACCCAGTGAAATGGGCATTGCTATTATTATTGTTATTCCCCTTTTTAACAGTGGGGAAACTGAGGCCCGCAGCAGGCAAAGTCACTAACGAGGAAGTAGTGGAAACAGGATGTGTCTGAGTGCTCTAAGGTGTAGCTCGCATTCTTCCAGCACCTGCTTTGTTCCGGGGTCTGTGTGAGAGTGGGAGCTGTCTAGACACACCCTTGTGTCCTGGTGTGTCTCAGAATAGTGGGAGACACAGAACTAAGAGTGTGGCGAACAGCAAGTGCGGCCCAGGAATGAGCTCTGGGTTTAATTTCAGTGTACACAGAGAGCACGTTGCTCAGCTCGAGTAAGCAGCAGAAGGAAAAGAAGACATCTGAGCCAGGACTGAATGCCAGGTTGGAGACAGTGAAGCAGAGCTGATGGTGTGTGTGTGGGGGGGCAAGTACACAAATCCCTGGTTCCAAGGCAAAGGTAGAGAGGAAATGGCTGTGGGCTGAGGGTGTCTGGAGGGAGAGGCAAACATGAGTCTGGTTGCCTTTCAACGATGAGCACAGGTGTGTGCTTGTGTGTTGTTGATGATGCTGATGATAGTGATGAGAGATGAAGAGAGGTCTGTACCTGGTTGCATTTTTTCCATTTAAAAACGGACTTTATTTTGAAAGCGGTTTTAGGTTAATAACAAAATTGAGTGGAGAGTAGAGATTTCCCAAACACACCTTGCCTACACACACCCTCCCACACAACACACACAGGCGGGTGTGTGTGGCCTCTCCCACAATCAAAATCAGATTGCTCACCAGATGGTACATTTGTTTCAGTTGCTGAGCCTACATGAGCACATTGTTTTCACTTAAAGACCATATTTTACATTAGGGTTGTTGGTGTTGAGGTTGTGCATTCTGTGGGTTTGGACAAATGTATGACTGTACCAACCATTACAGTATGGTACAGAGGGCTTCACTGCCCTGAAAGTTATGTATGCTCGGTGTGTTCAATTTTTTCTTCCCCCATACCTCAGATGACTACTGATCTTTTCTACTGTTTGCATAGCTTGCCTGTTCCAAAATGTCAGATACAGTGGTTAGAATCATATAAAATGGAGCCTTTTCAAATTGGCTCCCACCCACCCCTGCTTTATTATATGTATTCAAGGTCCCTCCATGTCCTTCGCTGGCTTGATTACTCTTTCCTTATTAGTGCTAAATAATATTCCATTGTCTGGATGTATCACAGCTTATTCATCCATTTACCTACTAAAGGGCATCTTGGTTCCTTGCAAGTTTTGTAAATTATTAATAAGGCTGTTGCAAGCGTTTGTTTGCAGTCTTTAGTGTGAACATATTTTTTTCAACTCACTTAGATAAACACTAAGAAACACAATTGCTGGATCCTGTAGTAAGAATACATATAGTTTTCTTTTTAGAAACTGCTGAATGGTCTTTTGGTACAGGTATACCATTTTGCAATCTCATAAATAAATAAGTGTTCTTGTCACTCCATACCCTCACCAGCATTTGGTGATGTTCCTATTTGAGATTTTGGCCTTTCTAATTGGTATATAGTGGCGTGTCATAATTATTTTAATTTGCAACACTCTCATGAAATATAGGGCGGCCCATCTTTTCATATGTTTACTTTGATTTGTGTGTGTCTTCCTTGGTAAATTGTCCATTCACTTCTTTTGCCCCTTTTGTAAGTGATTCTTTTTCTACATGTTAAGTTTTAAAGAACTCTTTGAATATTTATAATAGTCATTTATCAGATATGGTTTTCACAAATATTTTATCCTAATCTTTAGCTTGTCTTCCCATTCTCTAGATAACGTCTTTTATAGTGCAGAAGTTTTTAAGTAAGCTTAGCTAATCAAATCTTCCATTCTGGATTATGCCTTCTGCATTGTATCTAAAAAGTTATCACCATACCAAAGTTACTTAAGTTTTTTCCTATGTCATTTTTTAGGAGTTTTATGATGTTGTTGCACTGAAGTCTGTGTTCTATTTTAAGGTAAGTTTTGTCAAGATTGTAAAGATTGTGCCTGGCTTATTTTTTCTATGCGGATATCCAGTTGCTCCAGCAACAGCTATTGAAAGGGCTCTGCTACATCATAATGCCTTTGTTTATTTGTTAGTATAAATTGACTATATTTATGGGGATCTGTTCTACTAATAAATTTAGTTCTACTAATAAATTTCTGGGATCTCTGTTCTACTACACTGATCTATCCTTTCACCATCATCACCCTCTCTTGATTACTGTAGGTCAGTGATATGAAACTTTGAGAGACTGCTCAAACTACAGCCCCAAACCTACGTATTTATCGTGAAGTACCAACACTCCAGTTAAACCTGAATACTGAGGTTTTAGTTTAGAAAAAACAACTCATACAGTAAAAGAAAGATATAATAACAGAGATTTCAGTGGCCTAAATAGCCCACTGTGGCATGAATGTCATAGGTTCACCACCACTGCTCTATGGTTATAGTAATCTGCAGATGAAGAATTTTAGTCTTCTAACTTGTTTTTCTATAGTATAGCTGTCCTGGACCTTTTGTATCTCTGTAAAACTTGAAAATCTATTTGTTGATATCCACAGAATAGCTTGGTGGAATTTAGATGGGTATCATATTGAATCTGTAGATTGAATTGAAGTGGCCCTCTTGATAGTAAATCTTCTTTTCCATGAACATGGACTATCTTCTTACTTTTTGATTTCTTTCATCAGAATTTTATACTTTTCCTTGTATAGATCCTGTACTTATTTTATTAGACTTATAGCAAGATATTTTTTTATTTTGTGTGAGCTGATGTTAATAGTATTGTGGCTTTGATTTTCCATCCGATTTAGTCATTTCTGGTATAAAGGAAAGTGATTGTTTCTGCATATTTACCTTGTGTATTGCTGATGGCTTAGCATTAGCAAGATATAAGGTATGTTTGCTGATGGCTCCCAAGGGTTGACATGACTTTTTCAAATATTTCTTCAAAGACTCAGCATCACCTGAGTTCAGCTTCTAGGTAACATAACTTCTCTATTTGACCCTAGTTATCTGTCTCCCTCTTTATGCTGCTGTAATGTTGATGCTGCTGTAATTTTGTTCCAACAATAAGAGTAAAATATATGTGAGTGTTTGTAGTTCTGCAATCAGAAGGCTCACTAACAGCTTTGTGGAAAATATTTCAAAGGTAGACACAAAATTCATAAGTAAGCATGATTAAGTAAGCATAGCTGTTACTGCTGGGGAAATGGCCTTGCCACCAAGAAGGGAATACCATAGAAGCAAAGTCATGGAAGCACAGGGTGGTGGCTAAATCTATGTGGCTCTGTGTGTACTCATATTTGGCCATGAAAACTAGCAGTGTGTAGTCTACTCCCAAATGAAAGTTGTCACCAAAACACAGTATAAAACTCTTAACAACAGAGAAGGGTACATATTCACTTTTGTAAGCATCTGAAAGCCATATGCATAAACACAACTCTCCCGCTGAGAATTTCCCTTAAAGTGATAATCCCATGTCCACAAGAGCCCACCACAGGCCAGGACATGTGCAAGGCACTGGGAATACATTGGTGAGTGAGACAGATTTGACACTCCTGGAAATATCCTGAGAAGTTCTGGGGAATTCTGAATGTTAAACGTGAGACACAGTCTCTCCACCGTGGGACTGTTGCCTTTGAGACCACATGATTCTTTATGGGCTGCCCTGTCCATGATAGTTTGTTGTCTGCCTCTACCACTAGAAGCCAGTAGCAGCCCCTCCCCCATGTAAAACCAAAATGCATCCAGTTTCTTCAAGTGTCCCTCAAAGGGGCGAAACAAGCATGTGTTGGGGAGGATTGGGTTGTATAAAACCTCTTCCTATTGAAATCCGTTTCTTTAGGAAATCCATTTCTTCAGAAGGAGAAATCCAAACTGCAATTGGGGGGTTTACCCAGTAGCACTATGGGAAAATAATGACAATTTCGAAAGCAAAAAATAAGATTGTATTTATTCTGTAGGTTCCCAGCAACTTGTCTGAGGTTCTAGGTTTTAGAGGAAGTTGCTGAGAAAAAGGAAGGGAGAAGTAAAGTGATCCAGAAATCACAGGAGCCAGGGAACCTTAATGAATTACTTGTATCTAGGATTAGGAATGCAAAGATAAATGTGAGTCAAGCAAACTCAAGTAAAACCACCAAATACAGAGAGCAAGGAAATTGGGTATAAAGCACGAGTTAAGTCAAGGCAGAAAGACATCATCATAGCACAGTGATATTTAAAATGTCCAACACCTCTTCATGGTCGAAGAACTACCAATCCGAACATCCACCCACTGATCCCACCCAGTAAGGACCTTTCTGGGCCTTTCTCGGGTACAGGGCAATCGAAAAGAGGGTTCACTCTGGGAGTCCCTCTATCCAAGAGCATGCCAACAAGGCGAGCCTGAGCAAAAGAGAAGCACTCAGAGGCCAGGGACAGAGTAGGAGAAATAAGAGGACCTCAGGCCCAGGAGATCTGAGGGCGATGAGACATATTTAATCCTGTACACTGTTTACCTAGATCCAAAAACAAGGGAGCAGCTTCCTGCATAAATTATGCATATACATGAGCAAAGGCAGAAACAGAGCAAAGAAAAATGAAATCAGTTTGATTTGTAGGGCTTTCAGCATCGCAGGTGATTTTTCTCCATTCTTTTATTTAGTAGTCTGTTGATGCTGCTACGATTTTGTTCTGGCTATAAAAGTAAAATATATATGGATGTTAACAAAGATGAGGCAAGAAGAGTCTTTGGAAGGATGTAACTGGTTAGAATTTAGTATTCATTAAGGTTTGAAAAATCTATTAAGTTTATTGAAGAAGTCACAAAAACAAAGCCAATATCACCATCTTATTCCCTCCCAGGCACACAGCAATGGCCATTTCGAAGCAGGCCAGGTCTCTGTGTGACTGTCTCCAAGGGCCAGGGTGATGTTCATGCTGGAGGGAGACAGCTGAGCATGTCCTGTGCCTCCTCTCATCCTGTACAGCTTGGGCCCTGTGTGCACGCTGACCCATGGGAGCTGGAGTCTGGCCCTCTCCCACCAGTTTGCAGTGGGAGTCCTGAAGACACACACCATACATTGCGATAGATTAGCTCTGAGCACAGCCTAATTGCATGAAACGCGGCCAATTCCCTATTTATGCTTTTCTGGGCATTGGCAGAAACAGACAGGAATAGGTAATTGAGAGCATTAAGAAAGGGATTAAAACTATGGCTTGCCATTCTTTCATATGAGCACTATTAATGACACATTAATGCAAACGTTGAATAAAGAGATCACTGCCAGCTCATTCTCATGCTGGGCACCAACAGACCCTCCTTTCCAAGTGAGGGATTAGAGTGGGTGCCTCCTTGGTGAAAGTCTGGCTATTTGCCTTAGCACCTTCCAGAAAGTCCCTGTCTGTTAAGTTGCTGCAGGGAAACTGTGCGATTCCCTTGAAGGTGCTATCTGCACTTAGGAAGCTGTGTCTTAAGACTGGTTTCCAAACAGAGGGGCTCATCTGTCTTTTGTTCCAATGAAAATGTATGCAGATGGTTAGGAACCTGACTTGTTATTAATAGAGAACACAAAGTATTGAGGGAAATTTCAGTTAAGGAATAATGAGCTAGTGTTCTTATATCCATACATAGGGATGTGCATCACATCGGAATATTTAATGGGGACAATTTAGGAACAACAAGTACATTATCCTCAATTAGGAGCCTTGGTAAATCTGCACTGTCTAGTACTGTGATTGCCAGGCAATTGTGATTATGTTTAAATTTCATTGCATTAAATTAAAGAAAATTTAAAATTTCAGTTTTCAGTCACATAAGCCAAATTTTAACTACTCATCAGCCACCCGTGGCTATGGCTATCACAGTGGGACAAGGCAGATGGAGAACACCATTGTCACAGAGGGATGTGGTAGGCAGCCCTGGGTTAAATGAACCATGCTGTCTCCACAGTGTGGGTAACTGCAAAGCCATGAAAGAATAAGGCAGATGCAGGTAGTTGGACACAGAGAGGCTTTCTTTGTGTATTCCAGTGTAAACAAGTTCCACAGTTTTGTGGTATTAATTATTCTTAAAAAAACAAATGTAATACACAAACACATATGCTTTGTATAAGTGTAGAAAAAAGACTGGAAGGATGTACACCAAATTGTCAGCAGTAGTTATCTTGAGGAAAAAGGAGTAAATATTTCCTTTCTATTTTCACCACTGAGGAGACTATATTTCAATGATCATGGGTTACTTTTGCAATGAAAAAGAGTTTTATTTTATGAAACTAAATGGAAATGATTAAGAAACATGAACAAAGTTTTCTCTCTGAGCCTTTCTAGTTCACTAAAGGCTGGTTAATGAAGCTACTTGAGTAGGGTGAGAGAGGAAGGGGACCAGTTCAGTGAGAATATACCCCCCTTTGCATCAGGATACACCTACAGCATGCCCTCCTGGCCTGGAAAGTTCTTTTCTGGCGGGGAGACCAATGCACTTTATTGTCATTCCAAGGACCACTCACTACCATCTTGGAGTTGATCGCCAATAGTATGTGGAAGCCTGAAAAAGCCACAGATCTGTATCAGTCAGGGTGGCTTTCTGGCTCTTAGGAGAGGAATGGAACAATGTCTCCCAGGCTGCCGAGGTATATTCAAAGTATGTGCCTATGTTTGTGGTAGCCGCATCCGTCCTATCCTAAGGTGGGGTTGAGTGCAACTCAGCTATGGCTCAGAACACATCGGTAAGGCATCAAGTCCCAGGGGAACCAGCTGGCCGGTGAGCACAGTGCACACCCAGAGAGCTGTTGGCATGGTAGGCAGGTGAAGGTGGCATTGGCAGGGCTCAGAAGTATGACTGTATGAGCACCAGTCCTGAGAGCTCTTGCATTGGGTGCCAAGGAAGAAGGATCCACAGTTTTCAGGTATGTTTCCTTAAAATAGCCTTATTCTTTCGGAGTGAATTTTAAATTGTTTTCAAAAATAAGAAAATCTTGTTAATTTCTGCCTATAGATCATTCTTACAATGTCACTCATACTTGTTTGGTATATAAACTCGGGATTCTTTTCTTCCTAGTGACAGATTTTGGTGCGAAATGGTGACAACAATAGCATAAATTGTATTTCAAAAGTATGTATGATCTAGACTCTAGGCAAAGAGTGTATTTTACATGGTGCACGTGTATGTTTATATGTATACATGTGTGTGTATGCAGTTGGTACTCATGTGTACATCCTTTGTGAATTAGCCTACTTATGGAAACCTATTTATAAGCACAAAAATCAGTAAGCATCACCCTTTTGTGGTTATCTGCAGACATGCATGTCTAAAGTAGCCGGAAATTCAAGTCACCTGATGTGTGAATTCCCATCTGTGGCTGGACAAGGTGATCCTGCTTCCTTGTTTCAGCTCTTATACTGTGAACAAGTGTCACTTTCATGGGCCATCTGGAGCCACATTCATCCCGTTTTGGTTTCATTTTTTGTTGGTGGTGGTTTTGCCCTTTCAAATGGTCCCCCAGGGTAGTGCTGAGAGTGGTCTGGTGTCCCCAGCTCAGGCAGGCTGTGTGTGAGGCACCTCAGCAGAGGGTGCATGTGTCAGATAAGCTTCCTTCAAGCTTGGGATATAGAGTTGTTGGCTGTGAGCTTGATGCTAGTAAGTAAATTTACAATAAATAAAGTCTCGAAACAGGAACACACAGAAACAAGATTATACACTGATTGGTTGACAGATGTTGTATCCACGGGCTCATAGGAACCTAACCCTGTATTTCTACTAGGAGCATTGGTTCAGGATTTAATTCAGTATTCAGCGAATTTACTGCACATAGCTACCTTGAATAAGCAGATTCAATTGTATGTATAAACTTATTAAGTCCCTCGGACCCTATATGAAAGGGAGAAGACTCTGGGACAGGGCCATGGCACCCTTTTCTGCCCATGGCTATTGCACACCCATTTTTTGCTAAGAATCACAGCTTCTGGTGAACCTGCTCAGAGAAGTCAGGACTGTTGTCTTTATGTGTTTTCCAAGCTCCTACACTCAGCTGCAGACTTACAGGAATGATGGCATATCGTGTTTTGTACCAGTTATGGCACAAGCAAAACCTAGTTGTGTGCATTAAGTACTAGGGCTGCCTCTGTGAAACAGTCACCATCTTTCAACACCAGGGAACCAGATCTCAGCTCAGGAAGGCTCTGTCAGGTAGATGGATGGCCACATACTCTTTATTCTTCTTCTTTTTTGCGGGGTGTACCGGGGATTGAACTCAGGACCTTGTGCTTGCGAGGTAGGCCCAGCACAACTGAGCTAAATCATTGACAGTGCACACTCTGTATTCTTCCCACAAGGAGGCCAATGTGTGAAGACTTGGTGGGTAGCTTGATCAATGTCTCCACCCCCTGCCAGTGGGCCTCAAAGAAAGAGCATAACTCTATAAAGCCAGCCTCAGGTGTCCTGGGGTCAGCCACCTCCTAGCAATGACAGCAATAGCTTTTTTTTTTTTTTTTTTTTTTTGACAGGGTCTCACTATGTAGTTGAGACTGACTTGGAACTCACTATGTAACCCAGGCTGGTCT